>NW_016107455.1:4288770-4300391 GCF_001604975.1 Cebus imitator
GCACCACCATGCCCAGCTCATTTTTTGTAGTTTTTTGTAGTTTTAGTAGAGACGGGGTTTCACCATGTTGACCAGGATGGTCTCGATCTCTTGACCTCATGATCCACCCGCCTCGGCCCCCCAAAGTGCTGGGATTACAGGCATGAGCCATCGCGCCCGGCCCATAAACACTTTTAATAATGCTCTTATTAAACACAATAAAGCTCTTTCTTTATATAGACAAAATAATTAGATCCTTTCAACAACCCTAGCAACAAATTACAGCAAACGTGGTGACTTAAAACAACAGTTCTTGAGTACAGAAGTCAGAAACTGGGATGTCAGCAGGGCCACACCCCTTCTGAGGGATCTAGGGAGAGTCCATCTTTACCTCTTCTGACTTCTGGTGGCTCCTGACATTCTTTGGCTTGTGGCAGCATGACTCTGATCTCTGCTTCTGTGGCCTTCTGCCCTGCACCTCAAATCTCCCTTTCCTTTCTCTTAGGGACACGAGTCACTGGACCTGGGCCTCACCCTCAATCCAGGGTGATCTCTTGCTGAGATCCTAAACTCAATTCCATCTGCACATTCCATTTGCACCTATTTCCAAATAACGTCCTATTCACAGGTTCCAGGGAGAAGGACTCGGAGATATCTTTTGGGGCACCCAAGTTGACTCCCACACTTATGAAATAGGTACTTCCATTATTCTCATTTTATAGGTGAGGAGACTGATCAAGGTCACAGATAGTAGGTGGCAAATCTGGAAAGGAAACCCAGGTGATCTAGCTCCAGAGTTTATTTTCTAAAATTACTCCGTTAAGCAAATGTTTATGGAGCCCGTATATAGCTAGGGGTACAATAGTGGAAACAGGAAAACAAGCAAACAAATGCCACACCCCCAGCCTACTGAGGAAGGGCAAGGAGGTCAGTGTGCTTGAAGCAGAGGAAGGAGGGAGAGTGTGGTAGGAGCTGCAGGCAGAAGGTACTAGTGGCCAGATCCTATAGAACCCTCCAGTGACTTTGATGTTTCATTCAACGGAGATAGGAAAGGGATATAGGGATTTGAGTACAGAGTGACAGGATCTGCTTTGTTTTAAAAAGGCTGCAGTGTGACAACTAGGTTGAGAATATTGTGGGTTGAAGGCATAAACAGGGAGACAGTTTGAAAGTTATTGCAATAATCTAGGGATGATATGCTGACAGCCTGGAGCAGAGAGGAAGGGGTGGAGGGGACGTGGTCAGTGAACATTTGGAAGGAACAGTCAATAGGATTTGCTGACAAGTTGGTTGTGGACTTTGTGAAAAAGAAGAATCAGGGACGATGTCAAAATTTTTGACCTGAGCCCCTGGAAAGCTGGGGTTGACACTGACTCTCTTACTTACCTCCCAGGGTTCTTACAAAGAACCAGTTAGATAATAAATGGAAAGCCTGTGTGAACACCAAAGCTCTGCCAAATGCTATTTGTTGTTGTTATTACTATTATTGTTTTGTGATCTGAAACTTTCCAGCTCTAGGTTGCCAGAAGGCACCAGACTGGGTTAAACCACCATCAAGAAAATCAGTGTCTCAATTACAGGAGAATATAATTAGCTCATTATAATTTTGATTTGTTCTTTTTTAAGTACCTCGCTCTCTTCCCTGCCTGTGTTGAGTACATATTTGAGATTCAAGAAGCCTCTCTCTCTATCATAATGGACAAGACAACATCAATATAGACAGCCACAGAGAAAACAGTGGCAATTTTGAAATTATCTCTTGAGATCCTTGTCATTGTATTTTTCAGAGCCATTGTATTTAAGTGAAGGAGTTGCAGGCTCTTCACTCTGCACAGTGTGAGTGAAGCACACAATGGTAGACTGCTGTTCCCAAAGCAGTAAATTCACTCCCGCCCAAAACCCTTATCAATGTGACAGTTGCCTGATGATTTTTCTTCAAGAAGAGTAATGTGCCATATTGGATTCCCGAGTGCACTGGTGAATTTTCATTACTTCTTTGGTTCATTTATTCAAACAATTCACAGCTTTCATTCACAGGAGGTCACTGTTCTCATCTTCCCCATTTTACAGATAAAGAAAATGAGGTTGGGAGAGGTGAAACTGGCATGTTCAAGGCCACACAGCTATTAAGAAGCAAAGCTAAGATTTGAAGCTCATCTGCCCCACTCTTAGGTGTAATCCCTCATACTCGACAATAGGTTCTCAAAGTATTGGTCTTACAGAAACTAACCTTTATTTTTGCCCAGTTTTTATTAACCTCAGTGAAGAGCTAGAATCATAGAGTGACTTTAATGAAGTACAGTTTTATTACTTTCAAATGTTATATGAATTACCAACTAAGATATAAAAGAGTGCAAATAATGAATATGAGGGGAGTTAATGAAAAAATTACAATTCATAATAAGCCTGCAGAACACAAGTGCGTATCATAAACATAAAAGACCTTTAACATTACAGTAATTAATTGCTGGACTTAGAAATTGCTGATGCATGAAAAGAATGCTTAATTTGTGAGCCCTAAATGTTAGAAAAAGGATACTGATTTTAAAAGGATTTACCTTACCCGCTGAGACTCTCAAAGTTCTCAGTAGCAGAGGTTATTTCAAACTATTTACTCAAAAAACACACACCGTATCTGTTTTTCTATCAAAATCTGGGTGAGTAGAACACAAATTAAAAAGCATTTATTGTATCTGTGATGCATTTATTGTATCTTCCACCAGCAGTTTTCAACTAAGCAGAAATTGGGCACCATCCACACCTTCCTGGTTTATTTTCCTGTGGTTTATATGAGATTTCAAGACCTGCATTCCAAATGTATATGCTTAATCATACTTTGCACCATAATAATTGGTTAGCAGTAGAAGGCAACCTCTGGTTTTGAGTCAAGACCTGCCACAGAGTCCTGGCTCTGTTACCTCCTAGCTGTGCAAATCTGGCCACATCCCTTAACCTCTCTGGGCTTCAGTTTCCTCTTCAGACATATTAAGCTAATAAAAATACTTGTATCACAGGACTATTTTGAGGATTTGAGCACTGTATATGAAATGTCTATTATGGCAACTGGCACATCAAATAGTACTGAGTTAATGAAGTCTATTACTACAATTGAGCTACGCAACTCAACCCCTTTACTTTAGAGAGGAGGAACTAATGTTTCAGGAGGTTAAAGTGACTTGCCCAAATCCATCAGGCTATTTAGGGACTCATATGGTATGGTATAAAAGCAGAATGAAGGTGTCCTGCCTGCAAGCTCAATACCTCATCAACCATTATGTTAAGACTGAAGAACATCTCCTCCTACATACCCGCCGTAAAAACTCACCATCTGGAACATATCAGTCAAGAAAGGCACTGCCTGTGAGAGGACGTGCTGAGATGGATAAAATCATGAATGCCCTGAATTTCCTAAAAACATTGCCACCCGAGACTTAGGGAGGGAAGGACCCAGCCCCCAGCCTTATGCATTTAAAATAGAACTTTGTCCATGACATGTGGTCAGCTCCCAAATGTATCAAACTCCAGGTCCTCTGTGTCCTTCATGATAAACTTTGCAAATGTGACTACTGAGCCTGCTCGGGATCATCTGGTCAGAGCAGTGCCACATTGCCTGCTCTGACCTGGTTTCATCTGAAGCCCGAAACTTTTCGAGAGGTCCAGCCCTCCATTCAACTTCCATCCTTTGCTGCCCTTTTTACNTGAATCTCTCTACCTCCATTACCTACATCTTAAAAGAAGCTCTTATCTTTCACTTGGATTCCTCTAACAGTCTTCTTACACATCTCCCTGCCTCCCACTGGATACCTGCCTCTCAGGGGTAAGCACCTACCAATGCGGAATAAGTGGCCTGGAAACCTGTGGCCTTGCTGGGTTTGCTCCAATTCAACAGTAAATTTAGGAAAATAAAAGACAGTTCTGTATTACTAAACTTCCAGAACTTATCACCCCAGTAAGTAGTATAGATTTATATGGAATTTGGCAACAGCTTAATACAAGCAAACGCATTAAATTCATTAGACATTCATCATCAGACCTAAAACATCCTCTAAATATCTCAGGAGTAATTAACTCCATCACTCCTTTGACAGCATTAATAAAAGAGAGAAATTTGCCTGAAAGATCTACTCAACTCTAGTCCTCTGAAACTTTCTCTGGAATCTCTTATTAAAATGAAACAAAACAACAGTAATAACAGAAGCCTCAATGGAACTCAGGCTGACCACGTGTGGTCTGTGATGCTGCCCACTGCCATTCGTAAAAATCACACTCGGCTATTTTAAAATATCTCCTTCTTAGAACAATATGTTATTTTTCAGTTTTTGGTTGGGCTTAGTTTGTTTGTCCTACTATTTCCTTTATGACATGCTGTTCGGGGTTCAGGAGAATGATATATTCTCAAAACCAGCACTCCATCCTCTTGGGTGACTATTTTTGCTAGGAAGTTTCAGGCTACACATAATGGAAAAAGGTGCACATGGTAAAGAATTCTTAGCTCACATAAGAAACTTAGCAATTTTCCAGACATGGACAACAGGTAGTATGGTACAATGCTTCCCAAGAGAAGAGAAACAAACAAATCCTAGGTGAGCCCTACAATTGCCCTGCCTTACTGCCAGGAGAATTTCTAGGTTGTGGTGGAGGGAGGGAGAACTCTAGCTAAGCTGGCAATCTTCCTGAGATGAGGTGACAGAGTCAAAAATTCAGGAAGGCCAAAAATCTAGAATTCACAAGGCTGCGTATCCAACCAGAGACCTGCAGAGGGTCTCCCTTCAGTCTTCATGGAGTACTGATCACTGCGTATGTGAGGAAACTACTAAGGCCGAAGAAAGGGCCACTACAGACAGAACAATCTCCCGCGATCCCACAAGGCTGGGAATACCATGTGTTCTATCAGCCAAGTGGAACAGCTTTGTAATAAACATTCCAGACTTAGTGGAGTGCTCAGAAGGGTATTGCTTCAGAAGTGGGGACAAATTCACCATAGAGGAGGACTGCCCTGGCCCCACCTAATAAAGTGTAAAAGCAAGGGTCTGAAGCAGAGGTCAGCAAACATTTTCTGTAAAAGGCCAGAGAGCAAATATTTTATTAGGTGAGTGCAAAAGTAATTGCAGTATTTGCATTGTTGAAATTTGCCATTTGACATTTGGAATACATTCTTAAATAGATGTGGTTATGTTATATATCTTTTTTTTGAGACAGGGTCTCACTCTGTTGCCCAGGCTGGAATGCAATAGCTTGATCAAAGCTCACTGCAACCTCCACTTCCAGGGTTCAAGCAATTCTCCTGCCTCAGACTTTTGAGTAGCTGGGATCACAGGCATGTGCCACCATGTAGAGACAGGGTATCACCATGTTGGCCAGGCTGGTCTCGAACTCCTGACCTCAAATGATCTGCCTGCCTCAGCCTCCCAAAGTGCTGGGATTATAGGTGTGAACCACCGCCCCTGGCTTTATGCATCATTTTAATGGGCATTTCTTGCTTTGTTTTTTTGGCTAATGACTTATTACTTGCTGTCTATTTTATATTTACTTTAGACTACAGAAATGATGTTAGACAAAAAGCAAATTTCAGTGATTTCTCTTATTCCAGTTCAAAATGGGTCGTAAAGCAACAGAGACAACTCACAACACCAACAACACATTTGACCCAGGAACTGCTAATGACGTACAGTGCAGTGGTGGTTCAAGAAATTTTGTCCCCCAACAGAGGCAAGAGCCTTGAAGATGAGGAGCGTTGTGGCCAGCCATCGGAAGTTGATCATCAAAGCTGATCCTCTCACAGCTACACAAGAAGTTGCTAAATAACGCAACGTTGACCATTCTATGGTTGTTTGGCATTTGAAGCAAATTGGAAAGGTGAACAAAGCTTGATAAGTGAGTGCCTCATAAGCTGAGCAAAAATAAAAAAAAATCATTGTTGAAGTGTGGTCTACAACAACAATGAACCATTTCTCGATTGGGTTGTGATGTGGGACTAAAAGCAGATTTTATACAACCGGTGATGACCAACTCAGTGGTTGGACTAAGAAGAAGCTCCAAAGCAGTTCTCATAGCCAAATTTGCACCGAAAAAGGTCATGGTCGCTGTTTGGTGGTCTGCTGCCGGCCTGATCCACCACAGCCTTCTAAATCCCGGTGAAACCATTACAGCTGAGAAGTCTGCTCAGCAAGTCTATGAAATGCAGCAAAAACTGCAACACCTGCAGCTGACATTGGTCAACAGAAAGGGCTCAATGCTTCTCCAGGACCACACCTGATGGCACGTCATACAATCAGCGCTTCAAAAGTTGAATGAATTGGATTATGAAGTTTTGCCTCATCAGCCATGTTCATCTGACCTCTCACCAACTGACTACCGCTTCTTCAAGCATCTTGACAACTTATTGCAGGAAAAATGCTTCCACAACCAGCAGGATGCAGAAAATGCTTTCCAAGAGTTTGTCAAATCCCGAAGCACAGATTTTCACGCTACAGAAACAAACAAGTTTCTTTCTCATTGGCAAAAATGTGTTGATTGTAATGGTTCCTATTTTGATTAATAAAGATGTGTTTGAGCCTAGTTATAATGATTTAAAATTCACAGTCCAAAGCCACAGCTACTTTTGCACCTAATAGAATGTATGGGCCACATGGCTTCGGTCTCAAGTGTTTAAGTCTTCTGTGGTAATGCAAAAGTAGCCACAGACAATATGTAAATGAATGGCTGTGGCTGATGGCTGTGTTTCGTTAAAACTTCATTTACAAAAACAGAAGTAGGCCGGATTTGTCAAGCAGAGTATCGTTTGCTGATCCTTTCTAAGTAATTTAATTGCATCCCAGGACAAGGCCCCCAAACCCTTAAGGGAACTGAAAAAATGATAACATCCAACAACATAACATTCATAATACCTGATAGCCAATCAAAAATTGTCAGGCATGCAAAAAACCAGAGAGCTATGACCCACAATGAGGGGAAAAAAATCTGTCCACAGAAACAGACCTCAAAATGAAATGAATAATCAGATTAGTAGTCAAGAACATTAAAACAGCTGCGATAATCATGTATTATTTGCTCAAGAAGATAGAGGAAAGTGTGTGTGTGCATGCTAAGGAGACAATGGAAGACATTAAAAAAGACTCAAGGCAAAATCTTAGAGATGAAAAATATATCTCAGATTAAAAGATGCACAGGTTGGAATTAACAGCAGATTAGACACAGCAGAAGAAAAGACCAGTGACCTTAAAGACACAGTGACAAAAACTACCCAGAATGATACACAGAGTTAAAAGACAAAATAGAAATAATGGAGTGTCTGTGAGCTGTGGGGCAATATAAAAAGACCTAATATTCATGTGGTTGGAGTCCTAGAAAAAGGGAAGGGAGAGAAAAATATTTGAAGAGACAATAGCCATGATTTTTCAAAATTTGATGAAAATGTAAATTCATATAGATACAAAGAAATCAATGAACTTCAAATATAAAAAACATGGAGAAAACCACATCAAAGCACATCAAAACCAAATTGCTGAAAAGTAGTGATAAAGAGAAAAACTTAAATGAAGCCAGAAACAAGACACATTATATGCAGAGGAACAAAGATAAAAATGAAAGTAGACGTCTCAGAAACAATGAAAGCCACAAAACAGTGGCGTGATATCTTTAAAGTACGGAAAGAAAATAACTGTTAACCTAGAATTATATATCTGGTAAAAATATATTTCAATAACAAAAGTAAAGTTTTTTTTCAAATATACAAGTGATGACAGAATTCATCACCAGAAAACAATTACCACATGAAATACTGAAATAAGTCCTTTAAGCAGAAAATAAAATGATACCAGATGGAAGTTTGAATTTACATAAAGAATATGTGAGTAAATATAAAATATTTTTTCTTATTTTTAAAATCTCTTCAAAAGATTATGTTTAAAAAGTAGAAATAACAATGTGTTGTGGGGTTTATAGCATATGTAGAAGGAAAATGTATGACAAAAAAGATGGGGTTTGGGAGATGGAAGTATACTTTTGTAAGTTTCTGATACTGTACATACAGCTCTATAACAGTTGCTTGAACATAATGTGCTAAGTTAAAGATTTGTGCTGTAAGCCTTAGAGCTGTAGTTCTAGGGGTGCTTCCTGGGGATATTTGTCACAACGTGGGGACAGGTATTACCCACATCTAGTGGGTAGATGCCAAGGATGCTGCTAAACACTCTGCAATGCACAGGACAAATCCTCACCCACCAATAAAGAATTATCTGGCTCAAAATGCCAATAGTGCCAGAGTTGAGAATCCCTGTTCTACAGCAACCACTAAAACAGAAAGCGAAGAGACAGCACTAAGAAGTCAGCAAGGGATATACAGTGGAGTCATAAAAAATAGTGCATCAATCTGAAAGAAGGCAGGACAAGTTAAATGGAAAAGGGAACAAAGACCAGATGGAGCAAAAAGAAAACAAAAGAGCTGGCAGGTTTAAACCCAACAACATCAATAATCACATTAAATACAATGGTCTGCACATCCCAATTAAGGGCAGAGATTGTTAGATTGTATTAAAAAATGCAAGACCCAACTATAGGCGAGGCCTGACTTTAAGTATAAAGATACAAAGATAAAAGTGAAAGGATGCTAATACTTTAAAAAGAAGCCTGGAGTGACTTTGTTAATATCAGACAAAGCAGATTTCAGAACAAAGAATATGCGTATTACAGGCAGAAAGCGATTTGTCTATAATGATAAAGAGGTCAATTCACCAAAAAGATAATAATAATAAACATATATACACTTAACAACAGAGCCTCAAAATACATGAAACAAAAGCTGATCAACTAAAAGGAAAAACAGACAAATCCACAATTACTGTTGGGGACACCCCTCGCTTAACAACGTATATAACATATAGACAGAAAATCGGTGAGAATATAGAAGACTTGGATAATACTCAATGGTGAAAGGGTGAATGATTTTCCCCTAAGATCCTGGACAAAGCAAGGATGAGACAAAGTGTCTGTCCTCACCACATGTGTTCAGCATTGTAGTGAAGGTCCTAGCTAGTGCAACAAGACAAGAAAAACAAATAAAAGGTATATAAATTGGAAAGAAGAAGTAAAACTGACTTTGTTCACAAATAGTCGTCTACATAAACAATCCTAAAGAAATTACAAAATTTAACAAAACTCATGAATTTGTTTAGTAAGGTTGGAGAATACATAACTGAACTATAAAAATCAATTGTGTTTCAATATACTATAATTGGTTCACTATACAAATGATTGGAAATTAAAATAAAAAATTATTTACCATAGTGTTATATTAAAAATATGAAATAGGGATCTATTTTGACAAACTATATGTAACAGTCATACACTAAAAACTATAAAACATTGCTGAGATAAATTAAAGATCACATATATAAATACAAAGATGATATGCCATGTGATTGACAGGAAGATTAAATATTGTCACAACATCAATTCTTACCCAATTGATTTACAGATTACATGAAACCCAATGAAAATCTCAGCAGGATTTTTAAGAAAGAGAAATTGACAAGCTGATATTAAAATTATATGGAAATGTGAAGGACTTAGAATAGTCAATTTTGAAAAAGAACAATGTTGAAGGACTTACACTGTTTAATAAACTTAGTGTAAACCATAATAATCAAGACTTTGTGGTATCATTATAAATATAGACATATAGATCAATGGAACAGAAAGGCCAGAAATTGATCTACATGAATAACATCAGAAGCCATTAAGGAAATGCAAATTAAAACCACGGCAATGAGTTGCCACTACACAAAGCACCTATTATAATGGCTAAAATGATAAAGACGGACCATCCCAAGTGTCAGGTAAGATGCGGTGCGTTTAGAACTTCTGCACATGCTGGCAGGGATGTAAAATGGAAGAGTCACTTTGGAAAACAGTTTGGCAATTTCTTTAAAAGATAAGTGCACACCTACCAACGGACCTACACATTCCACTTGTTAAGTATTTACCCAAGGGAAAGAAAGCATAAATTCATGCAAAGGCTTGTACATGGATGTTTATAACAGCTTTATTTGTAAGAGCCCCAAACTGGAAACAACCCACATTTCCATCAACATCCTAAAAGATGTTTTTAAATGATATACCTACACAATAGAAATATGTCTCAGCATTAAAAAGAAATAAACAATTGATACATGCAACTACATGGAGAGGTCTAAAAATTATTATCCTCAGTTAAAGAAGTCAGACAAGAAAGAGACCACATTGCGTGATTTCATTTGTATAAAATTCTCGAAATGGCCGGCTAATCTATATTGACAGAACTGCTGACGCTCAGTAGTTTCCTTGGTATGGAGATGGAAGGAAGAATGAATTACAAAGGGACATGGGGAAACTGTGTGGGGTTGGGAGTAATGGAATTTTTTTTTTTTGGATTGTGTTGATGGGTTCACAGGTATATGTATTTGTCACAACTCATCGGATTAAACACTTTAAACATGTGTATATCATTATATGGTAATTGTACCTCAGTACAGCCATAAAATGTTAAAAGAAGAAGAAGAAGGGGTAGAAGGAGGAGGAGGAGAAGGAGAGGGAGAAATAGGAGGAAAAGGAGGGGCAGGAGAAGGAGCAGAAGGAGGAGGAGGAGGGGGAGGAAAACAAGGAGGAGGAGGGGGAGGAGAACAAGGAGAAGGAGTAGGAGGAGGAGGAGGAAGAGCCACCAATAGGGTGGCAACATGATTCATGGCCCTCTACACCCTGTTATTCACAGTGCTGGATTTTTCCTAATGCCCCATGTAGTTACAGGGCAGCTACTCACAATCCTTCTTACAAACTTCCTTGTTCACATCTGTAGGAAGGAGAGCCAGACTCTTCACAAAGCTCCCTCTTAAGACAGAAAGCAATCCCCCAGAATCATCCAGCAAACTTCCCTTCCTATCTCATTGCCCAGTACTGTGCTACATGCCTTTTCCTCAAACCTCCGTTAACCAGATCTACCCCATTATTCAGTGGAAGAGGGGGCTTGGATGTTGGAGAATTAAACTGAAGCTATTTTTTCACTACAATATGGAAACAGAGATCTTTTTCTTTTCTACTTTTTCCTCACTTCCTCCTTTCCTCTTTCTTCTCTCCCTTGCTCCATTTGCTTCTTAATAAAAATACATTATAAGCAGAAGCTATACATGGATTCAAAAAAGTGCTTGGACATTTACAAAAGATGGAGCTGTAAATGGGGACAAGATCCTAAGGTCAGGAGCTCAAGACCAGCCTGGCTAACATGGTGAAACCCCATGTCTCTACTAAAAATACAAAAATTAGCCAGACGTGTCGGTGGGCGCCTGTAATTCCAGCTACTTGGGAGACTGAGACAGGAGAATCACTTGAACCCAGGAGGTGGAGGTTGCAGTGAGCCAAAACCATGTCACTGTACTCCAGCCTGAGCAAGAAGAGCAAAACTCTGTCAAAAAAAAAAAAAAAAAAAAAGAACTGGGGAGAGTCTAAGAACATTCTCTCCTACTGCTTTTGGAATGTTGAACACAGGTCAGAAATAAATTTTTTGATACTGTACTCTGTCACGTTTTTCTGTTTGTATTTTCTGAAATTCTTTCCATCTGCTTCTAATATTTAGGGAAAATCTATTAAGCCTAAGTGAGGCTGGTGGCCGA
>NW_016107455.1:4303761-4364045 GCF_001604975.1 Cebus imitator
TTTTTGGAAAAAAAAAAAAAAAGAAAGAAAGTGGAAAGCAGTCTGTGCTGCCTTTGGGCTGCCTGGGTGGTCAGAGTCTATATAGCGCTCTTCTCATATCCGTCCGAGGCTTTACGATTTTCCTGCACGTGGCTCCAGGCCTGGTGTTTTTTTATTTTTTATTTTTTTAATTGTGTGTGTGTGTGTGTGTAATTTTTTAATTTTTAAAAAATTTATTTATTTTACTTTAGGTGCATACTATATCTGCAATTCTCCCCATGTTATCCCTCCCCACCCTTCCCTCCCTCCCTCCCCACCCCTGGCTGTCTCCCCCCTTATACTTAATGGCCAGCTTCTCTGTTGGAGGCCTGTCCTCTGTCTGCTGGAATCATCATCACGATTCCACCATGATGAAACTCACCAGGCAGAGAGCTGAAAGTACCTGAGAATTTACATCCCCCTGGGGAGCAGCCCTTAATCCATGACTGACAGCATGTGGAAGTACTCCAGCTTCCTGGCCACCTATTGGGACAACTCTGAGATCTGATCTAGACCTGGGGATCTTGTTATGATGCAGATTCTAATTCAGAGAGTCCTGGCTGGAGTGGATTGTAATTCCGACAAGCTCCTGGGTGGTCCCTGATGTTACTGGTCTAGGACCACACGTGGAGTCCCACGGGTCTACACTGTGTTGGGAACATCACTGTAGGATTACGTAGTTTCTGTCTCGGGGACTTTGCTTGGTTGCCTTCCTCGGCTTGGCCATCTTCCAGGTTTCAATTCACTACTGGTCATCTCTGGGAATACTTTCTAGTACATCATTTTCACATGAATCCCTGTCTCAGGGTATTCTTCTGGGGAGCGTGCACTAAGATACCAGATCGGCAGCACCTTGGCAGGGGGAGGGTGGTACTCAAGACACACTGTAACTGGGCACGAGCCTTCAGGGACGATCCTTGCTCATCTGCCACTGCCTTCTCAAACCATCCTAGATGCCAGTCCCACCTGATTATCCATGAACTTTCCAAGCCCCCTGACTTACTGCTCATGCTTTTCCACAAATGCGAAATGACTGCTTTCACTGTTCTGCACACTGAAAAGCTCCCCGTTTTTCAAGGCTTGTTTCTAACGCCATTCTGACTGAGAGGCCACTGCTGATCTCCACATTCAAAAGTAGCCCCTCCTTTCTTGTGTTTTCCCAGCATGTTGCTTATGTCTTGGTTTCCCTGTCCAAATAATGGGTACACCAGCACTTGCCCTTGTTACTCTCAGAGTTGTTGCGATGATCAAATGACAGGTTAGATCTGAAATTGCTCACTAAGCTAGTACGATGATGATCATCATCATCATGTAGAAAAAATACAGCACCTGTGAACTTCCATATGTAGAGTTTTTCTAAAATAAGGAATTACTTCTTCTTTTTAAAGATCTATACATGAAATCTTGGATTTGCAGCACTGGAATGTAAGGAACATATTGATTATGTACAACCCTAAGCCATTACGTTTCCAGATTGGGATACCAATCTGTTACTCCCAGATTAGGAATCTCTTGCTGTTGACTTACAATACTGCAGCCCAACTCTATCACACCCTGCAGAACCAAGACCACTGGCAAAGAGGGTCAATGTCATTGTTCTGGGGCTAAGACACATGGTGTCACTGTTCTGGGATATCTCAGAGACCCTCTGGGCCATCAGTTTCCCTCACCAGCACAGTGAGCTGCAAAACCTGTCACAATAAGCAAAGTGGGAAACTTTAGGGGAAGACAACAAGTTTAATGTTTGCTGCTTCTTAGGGAATGGTGACAGCACCCAGGCAGAAATATCTGGAGCTCAGCAGGATGTGTGAAGACTGGACTGAGAGAGGTAGGAGGTAGAAAGACGGGTGTGGGAACAAACTAAGTCGGGCTCCTGGCTTGACACATTATTATTCAGCTGGCTTGCCTGAATTGTGACATATTATTTATTAAAACAGAAAGAAAATTTAAAAAGTGAGATGTCAGCCCCAACCCCAACCTCCCTGAGCACGGCAGCTGTACAGCCTCTGCACAGCCTAAAAACTCAACATGACAGCAGTGTGGGGAAGAGAAAGTCATCCCACCTATTTAGAATCATACAGACTCAGGGGCAAGCGCTCCATATCTGCATGACCTTGAACAAGTCCTCTACCCACTCTACACCTCAGGATTCCTCCTGTAAAACAGGGAAAATCACATATTAGAGGTCATTGTCAGGATTATGGGTGGAAAAGCATTTTGATAAAACCTGATTGCGTTCTGTTATTGTGAATGATGATTATGATGGTGATTGGGTTGAAATTGTACAGTTTTTTTTTTGATCAAGTATAGTAATAATGGTTACTCGCCATCAACTCTTTCATGTTAAGAAATAAACCCTGTCCTCAGGGAGTTTGCATGTTATTGGAGTAGACAGACTTATAATCCATTAATTAAAACATAATATTTTGGGTCAGAGTATACACATGATCATCTTCACTGTACAGACAGGGAAACTGAGGATCAGAAGGTAAAATGGCTTGCTGAAGGTCATGCAGCTGAGAAGCAGGGTCATAGACCTGGCCTGGTTTTCTGACCCTTCACTCTACCTCCAGAATGGCTGCCCCTCCCCTCCTCACCCTCCTGGGTCATGATGTGGGCTGTGGCACTCCTGCTTACCTGTTGGGTGAGTCTGGACAGTCAAGGAATTCCTCTAAGCCTCAGTTTCCTCCTTTTGCCATTAAACCACAATGACTTTGCACCAACATAACAAAAATGTGCCACTTACACACCCCCATCTTCCCACACAAATTGCATGCCTACTGTGTACCAGATACCTTGCCAGTCACCTTACATCTATCAATGGGGTTAAGGAAGCAATGCTTACATGTCAGCTACCTGGTACAGAGTGGGTACTCAGCAAACGGGCTGAGCAGGTTGAGTAGCTGATTTCATCATTCCTAAAATTCCTTGTTAGCCCTATTTTGCAAGCGGAACTTGGAGAGGTTAAACAACTGAATGGACGTCACATAGCTATTAAAAGGTAGAGCTCACATACAAATCCTGATGTGTAAAACTGCACCTTTTCCACCTTTTTAAAGTACATAAGATGATGATGATATGATGATGGCCATTACTTATAGAAGAATGTCAAGGTAATGTATAGCAAAAGATGCTCCAGCCTCCTTTGGCCACCAAGAAGGATAAAAGTACATGGGGCTGCCTGTGAGGCGTCCTTGCAGTTATCTGCCGGGAGCCTCCCAAAAGCCCAGGCAGGAAGATGAAGCCAGCTGAAGAGTGTACATAGAATTACAATGGCCTCTCCTGGTGGAAGCAACTTGCCATTGTCGGAGGCATGAAGCTCCAAGCGCAGGGCCAAAGACTCTGGGTCATGGCAATGGCACCGTTCATCTGCTTATGTCTGATCAGGAAACACTGTTGGTGGAGGCAGTGCCTCATGTCAGGAGCAGCTCAAGTGCTAGGCATTCTCCTCTGGGCTTGAGACAGTGAGGAACTGTGGAAGAGGCTAAAATTCAATTCTAGCAGGTGGGAAGTGGCTGGATATAAATATTTTAAGACAACAAATGTGATTCAGAAGGCTAATTGGAACTCGCTGACACCACCAAGGGCTCCTGGCGGCATGACACACAGATGGGAGTAGGAATCTCCGCCTCGGCATTAGAACACATACTGTAAATACCATGGAGGAAGCTGTCTGTCCCCTCCAGGAACATACGTCTAAGTCCTCATTAGAAAGCTGGTGTGCAGGATGGGGAGAGGAAAGGTGGAGGAGAAGATGGGCACTGATAACAGTCTGGCTTTTTGTCTTGGATCTGTCTACCTTCCTGAGAAAGTCACTTAACCTTTCTGAGCCTGTTTCCTCATCTATAAAATGGGTAGAGAGTAAAAGTGGTAGTGGGCAGGGGTTAGACTCAATGATCTTCAAATTGCCTTGCTCTTTCCCTGCTCTGGCATTGTGAGATTCCAGGAATCTCTATCCACCTCTTGGATTTCAGGTTTGGTTGTTGAGCAGCAAGATAGCTTAGGGGGTTTAGCGTCAGGGCTCGAGCCCAACAACCTGAGTTCAAATATCAGCTCTGCCTCTTATTGCATGATACTGGCAGTATTACCCCTATGTATAGGCAAGAAGGGCCCTGCTCTTGGCCCCACACTTTTGAGGGTGTTTCTCTGATCCTCTTCCATCTGTACCCATCACTACAGGGAGCAAGAGGATGTGCCCACCAGGAACTCATATTCTCAAACTAGACCATACTCTAGGCGCCTGGAATTCTCTGCCTAAATGACTCCAAGCCAGCTGCCAGGACCCAGATGGGCCTCACTTTTGGGTCTATCTTCTTTAGGGTGGACCATGGCATTGATGAGAGCACCCTCTCCTCCCTAGCGGTGGCAGTTTGACATGGAGTGTCCAGAGGTTGGGCGTGTGGGCTGAGGTATCCATGTACATGCACAAAAAGTTCCTTATAGTTTAAGACACAGCTAAAATAGAAGGACGATGGCGGTGAGCTCTGGGTCAGGGGCCCCTCTCCCTGGGCCAGTGGTGCTGGTCTGGGATTTCTAAGAGTTGGAGAATTCTGAATTCAAACCAGGCTTTGCAGTCATTATAAAGGTCTATTTTTCCAGCAGAATGATAGAATGTATTTAATTTAACTGGTCGTTGGCTGGATTCAAAACTTGCAAATATTTACTTTTGTCCTGGGCCTCACAGTTAGCAGGGAACCTGGCCCCTGGGAACATTATTTAACCTTGTAATACTGGGTTTCCTCCTCTGTAAATTGGAAATAACATTAAAACTAACATCATAGGCTGTGCGTGGTGGCTCATGCCTGTAATCCCAGCACTTTGGGGGGCCGAGGCAGGTGGATCACTTGGCTCAGGAGCTTGAGACTAGCCTGGGCAAAATGGTGAAACCCCATTTCTACAAAAGACAAAAAAAAAAATTAGCTGGGTGTGGTGGCACGCACCTGTAGTCCCAGCCACTAGCAGGGCGAGGTGGGAGGATCCCTTGAGCTCGGGAGGTCCAGACTGCAGGGAGCCATGTTTGCACTATTGCACTCCAGCCTGGGTAACAATGTGAGATCCTGTTTCCAAAAAAAACCAAAAAACAAACCTAACATCATAAAATTGTTGCATGGGTCAATCAGTTGACTCACAGAAACTAGTACTATGCTCAATTCAGTAGAGCGTTAGCTGTTGTTATTTTTCTGTCATTCAGACCTGGGCTTATACCCACCAATGCCCTGGTTACTTCTTGGTCTCCCACTGTAATGGTTTCAACCTGTCCTGCCACCCGGCACATTGTGACGGATCCAGGTAGCCTGAATACAACACTGCCTGGCATACTGTTTCCTTCCGAGGTCACCTTCAGCCTGTGTAGTGCCCCCAGCCTCTGCCCTCTACTGGGAGCTCTCCACCCTGGGGAAAAAAGGACTCATTACCTGTGTAGCTAACACCCGCAAATGAGACATGCGCACCAAGCTGTTTACAGCAAAAGGAAATAGGCAAATAAGGTTTTTTTCAAATGTCACTATCCCAGCTAGGGTAAAATGCAGGGACGCTAAAATACACAATCTTCTTCTCAATAGCAAATCAATAAGTTTGAATTCAGGGATCAGGCATTGGCCATGTCATTAACTGTCCTGCTTAGAGACCTGGCTCATGATAACAAGCTGGTGGGAAGAATTGCTCTTTCGATTTAACCTTGCTATCATTAAACAGCCTTCTGTAGTTTCTCCGATATGCTTATTTTATTTTTCTGACATCGTGCCAGTTAAAAGTAAGATAAATGATAAGTATGTTAACAAACACCTCAGTTAATTTTATGGCAGAGATTGCAGAGCAGGGAGCAGGTGGGACGATTCCTGCACTGAAGGCTGCTAACCATTTTGGGTGTCAAACATTTATTAAGGACCAATAATAAAAGCCCTTGTGATGGTGTAATGGCTCATTCTAAATGTTTCCTGCTATTAAAATGAGCATTGATTTGAAAGACAATATTTGAATTCTATCCACAGCATGTCAAGGAAAGGACAACTGTGTCTGAGGTGTGAGAAGCACTCAGCCAGCTTGTTTCATCATCAGATGCTCTGCAAATTGTGTGTGCTCTTGGCAGGTGGGAAAGTATTTGCTAGGAAATGCTTCCTTAGGGGAGGTACCCACAGAGCAGGGTTCAAATCCTAGCTCCCCACATTTGGGCTGGGTGACTTTGGACAGGATATACAAAAATCTCTTAGCCTTTACTGGCTTCTGCATAAAATAGAGATATTCACAACTCTCATGCAGTGTGGTTTGGGAGGTTAAAGAAGTGATGTACGTAAAATGATACAGCAGCATCAATAAATTTTAAGCTCACTTCCCCTTTCCCTTAAACTTGAACATGGCCCTGCTCTGAGTAAACACATTTCTAGCTTCAGGAAAATTACTGTGCCATGAACAAAGTACCAGGCTCAGAAATCGATGGGTTCCTCTCTCTTGTAAAGACTACTTCCTATGTCTACAATGATCGCCATTCCCAACCTGGATACATGTCACATGTCCATGTTAATCTTCTGATGGTTAATAAAGTGAACCCAATCATGACAGTCACATGAGGACAGTCTTTCGGTAGCCCTGAGGACAAAGTCCACACAAACCAGCACTGCATCTAAGACCTGTCTCCTGACTCCCTGTGCTCCCCATCCCCTGGAGCCTTGCCGTGCCCCCTTGCTCTTCCATGGGCACTTACCGTTCCAGTCCCATGCTCTGTCCCAGCTTCCTGCCTTTGCATATGCTGTTCCCTCTTCCTGGAGTAGCTCCCACCACTTCTTCCTCAGCAACTCCTTTTACCCTTAAGGAAAGCTCAGGGGTCCTCTCTAGAAGGACTTTAGGGTTCGCTTTCTCTAACTCCTAAGCTTCCCTCCACTAGCAATAACTGCATTGCGCTTAAATGGTTTTTTCTTCTTTCTTGAACTAAAGGCAAGTCTCTCATCTGTCTCTCAAGCAGCCATTACAGTGCCTGGCATCGAGTCAACATTTTATGAGTTTGTTGACTCAGCTCTCATTCCCTAGGAATGCTCGTCCAGTCTCAGAGATTTAAAAACAGTCTGTATGCTGAGGACTCATGAATAAATCTGGCTTAGCCCACTCCCTTAACCACTTTCACGCAAACACCCAACTGCCCACTTACAAATCTCACTTGGATGTTCAGGCCTGTCCAAAACTGAGCTCCTGATGATCCTTCCCAAACCAGCTTCTCCAGTCCTTCTCTTCTTCGCAGATGGAAGCTTCATCTTTCATTGTTCAGGCCAAAAGCTCTGGTGTTGTCCCTGTTACTTCCCTTACATTCTATATCTAGTCTGGCTGTGATTCTTTTGGCTCTAGCCTCAAAACAGATTTAGAATATGGCCCCTTCTCGTCACCCCCATTTTCACCTTCATTATTGCAGTAGCTGCATATGGGCGATCTCCCTGTTTGCTTCCACCCTTACCCCCTGCAGCTTATTCCAGGCACAGCAGTCAGAGTGATCCTGTGAAATGATGTCACTCCTCTGCTCAGAACCCTCCACTGACTCTCCATCAGCCTTCGAGTGATGCCAGATTCCTTACCACGGTGATAAGGACCTACGCCGCCTGGCTCCTGCTACTTGCCAAGCTCATCTCCGGTGTTGTTTGGGAACCCCAGGTAAGCCCCAGCGCAGGGCTTTGTACTGGCTGTTCCCTGTGTCTGGAATGCCCCTTCCCCAGAACCACGTGTCTAGCTCCCTTCCTCGAGGTCTTTCCCAGATGCCATCTTCTTGCCTCTGGTCCCACCTACTCAGGAGGCTGAGCTGGGAGGATCACTTGGGCTCAGGAGGCGGGGGTTGCAGTGGAACAAGATCATGCCACTGTACTCTAACCTGGGCAACAGAGTGAGACTGTCTTGAAGAAAAAGACAGTCTACCTCTCCTCCGGCCATCTACCTAAAATTTCACCTCTCAACACATATTCCCTTCTCCTGATTCATTTTTCTTCTTACCACTTAGCATCATACTATATATTTTATTTTTGTATCTTGTTTATTTTCTATCTCCTCCAAGCAGTGAGGCCATGGATGTTGGTCTGTGTGTTAAGTTCTGTGTCCTCTGTGCCTATAGCAGTACCCAATCCATAGCAGGTGGTCCATTAAACACTAGTTGGTTGGTTGAATGAATGAAAGAATGAGTGCCCCAGTAGCCCTCCAGTAGCCTGGAACTGAGGTAGGAAGTGAGACTCGACTCTGGAGGCAGGGACTTGACTCTAGACCAGATTGAAGACTAGCTGAAACAGTGAAGAGGCAAAAGCACCTCTCCATGAGACACGCCCACCAATGCCATGTCAGTTTACCATTGCCATGGCAATACCCAAAAGTTACCACCCCCTTTCATGGCAATAACCTGAAAGTTACCACCCTTTTTTTTAGACATTTCTGAATAACCCACCCCTTAATTTGCATGTAATTAAAGTGTGTATACATATGACTGCAGACCTGCCTCTGAGCTGCAACTCTGGGCACACACAGCAGTGCCTCTGCTGCTGCTGTCCATGGCCACATCAATAAAAGTTGCTGTCTAGGCTGGGCATGGTGGCTCACACCTATAATTCCAGCACTTTGGGAAACTGAGGCAGGCAGATCACTTGAGCCCAGGAGTTTGAGACCAGCCTGGGCAACACAGTGAAACCCTGTCTCCAAAAAAACACAAAAAACCTTAGCTGGGCATGGTGATGCATGTCTCTGGTCCCACCTACTCAGGAGGCTGAGCTGGGAGGATCACTTGGGCTCAGGAGGCGGGGGTTGCAGTGGACCAAGATCATGCCACTGTACTCTAACCTGGGCAACAGAGTGAGACTGTCTTGAAGAAAAAGAAAAGAAAAGAAAAAAGTGTTGTCTCACACTACTGGCTTGCCCTTGATTCCTTGAATTCTTTCCTGGGTAAAGCCAAGAATCCGTCCTGGGATAATCCCCAATTTTGAGGCTCACCTGTCCTGCATCAGAACCAGCAGGTGGCACAAATGCCAGGAATGCGGATGGGCTCCACAGTGAGCAGTGAGTAGTAGTCTTTGGCCACATGAGCAATAATGGAGCTAACTCTCCACAAGGACAGCTGTGGGTTCATTGTGTGTGGTGAGTCTGGGAGGGAGAAAATGGGCTGTTTGGGGTCACTGGGCTGCTAGAAGAAGGAATGCTTTTCTCTCTAGGGAAGATTTTGAATAGAATTTCAGAGCAGGAAGAAATTGTGAGATGGGGAGCAGTGTGTGTAGGGCTCAGAGACTTCATCCCCCTAGAGATTCTTTGCTCCATCTGGTTGCACAGTGTGGCCAGCAGGTCAGTGCATAGCAGGGCTTGGACTATGCACAAAATGTAAAGCAAAGTGTGCACCCATTCTTCCATTAACATATATATATGTATATATATTTAAAAATTAGATAAGAGTTGCTATGGAGAGCAAATGTGACTTTAACACACACATTGTTATTATTTTCCTAAATAATGCGGGTGTCTACATGGCTCCTTCCTGCTTTATTTAGCTTAATCCTTTCATCTGGATCTTGCTCCCTGATGGGTAGGGGTGACCTTCATTGGCCTCTCTCTACCCTGGGGGGTGGTTCATGTCCTTCAGGAGTGGGTGATGGATAGGCTTTGCCTTTGTTTTTATATGGGGACCTACCCTGCTCCATGGACACATAGGATAGAGCTGGGTACTCACTGCTCTGTGTCCTGCTCACAAAGCACTTCAAAAACCAGAGGGAAAAAAAGCAACAGGATAGCCCTATGAGTCAGTGAGAAAGGTGGCACGTGGTGTCTACTCCAGTGGGCTCAGAAAATGTGCAGGTGCTAAAGCAGAGACACATAGGCCCCTTTTGGCTAAAGACCTAGGAGCCTACAGCCCCTTCCTTCCTTACCCATAGCTCCACTAGTGCCTGTGTTATGCTGTGTTAGAATCCATGTCTGTCTGAGAAGCAGCCTGCGGGCAGGGATCACATCCAGTGGATTTTTGTAGCTCCGAAGCTTAGTACTGCATCTGGCACGTAATAATGCATCTCTGTGTATAACCATGTGCTTTTTGAAATCTTATTTTGTGAGGCATTCTGGGTAGCAATAGCTCTGATCCAGCCAGTCTCGGGTTCCACCCTGGGTCCAGCCCACACAGTTGGAGGATTGACTGGAGCCCTCACGAGAAGAAACTGGATCTCTGCAGAATGATGCAAAGAAATGTTTTCCTTCTCTCCCCATGTGCCCATTCTCATTAATAAAGGAGGGAACTTCCTCCAGCACTTCGGCCTCTTGCAGTGCTGCGGCTGAAGCATCCACTCCTCTGCCCCCATTTTTTCCCACTCAACTGGGGTGACATGCTAATATGATGGGGGAATGACCATCACTGGCCTCTTTATTCTGGGGGTGGCAATGTCATTAAGGAGTGGGTGATGGACTTTATTATTTTTCTGGGATCTGCCCTGTACCTAGTACAGGCTCACTCCTCTGGTCCCTGCTCACATATGCTGAGCACGCTGGGGTGGGATCCTGGCTGTGGGTGACTTGTCACTCTCTCTCTCTCTCTGGGTATGTGGGGCAGGCCAGTGTCTAGCTGAGTAGGGTTTTCACAATGTGACCGCCCTGGGCAAGGTCCAAGTCCTAAGTTAGGGGAGAGGGTTATTGGATACCTATTTCAGCCTTAGGTAAGTCATGTTCCCTAATTTGGCTCATGCCAAAGCCCGGCATTTTGGGAGGCATTAAATATATATCTGGCCTGGAATCAAGCTGATATTTGGTTGGCATCTAGCTTGTGATCCTTGTGTCTATTTTCTAATGGTCAGACTGGAAGAGTGGTGGAGTGAGGCTTAGGTTCCCTTTACCTCTGAGAACTGGGCCTTCACAGGGACCTGCACTCATGTTTTCCCTCATCGATGTGGGGTCTTTCCATTAATTCTGGTTATTGTGTGGTCTTTTGTCTCATGAATAGCAAAATCCCCTCCAGGCCGTCTCCACCTGTCCCTCCCTTGTACAGCTCTGGTCACTACGTTCTTGTTACCTGCAGGCTCAGCCCATGTCCAGCTGCTAAGTCAGTGAGAGGCCAGCCTGGCAGGGTATGAGGAGCCCTTCATGCCATCTGGGCAGGATGAGAAGATCAGCTGCTGCCACCCCTGAGAGTCAGGCAGGGAGACAGCCTGTTGTAGACTTTTGTTGTGTCTACTGCTTGATATCCATTTCACCCTGCTGGTAGCTAGTCCCCAGTTTCCCTCTTGAGGGCTTGCCTGCTCCACCTCTACCCATCTCATGTGCTGCAGATGAAGCCGACTCTACCCAGACTACAAACGTGGTGCCCATGAGTAAACCACACTAACCAGTGCATTTCATCCTCCAGCCAAGTTGGTTCAGACATGAGCATGTGACCCAAGTTAGGCCAATTACAGCCAATGAAACTCAATTCTAGTATATGTGTGTATGCATGTGTGCATACATGTGTGAAGATACACATGTCCACTCTTAGAGAAGTGGGCTTTCATTTCCACTAGTTGTGAAGCTGAAAGGATGCATAATTGGTAATTTTTAGCAGCCATCATGAAGATACAGAAGGGCCAAGAATGAAGCCAACACTGAGGAAGCAGGGCCAGATGGAGAGAGACAAACCTTATCCAGGTGACAGCATTTGATCCCTGGGTTGAGCCATGCCTGAAGGCAGAGCAGTCTACTTGAATGGACTGCTCCGTTACATGACCTGATAAGGTCTCTTGTTTACTTAAGAAAGTTTGACTGGCATTTTCTCACTTGCAACCAAAACTGTCCTCACCAATAACATTCATGCTTCTCTGGGCCACACAGACCCCCTAATACCACATTCTGAGACTACAATTCGGATCTGGCAACCAGAGTGCACATAGTTACATGTAAACAGAGAGCTCAACACTAAATTATGATTGATGTTTCAAATCAAACACTCTCAGGTCAGGATGGGAGATGAGTTTCCAGGAAGCAGGGCCTGTAATGAAACCCACCAGAGTCATAAAAATGCAGGACGGCCACAGGAGGCCACCTGGAGACTCAAACCCAGACGACAAGAAGAGAGCTAAATTTTAATATTTTTTTGCTCTCAAAACAGCAGCATCATACTTCCCATGAAACAGAAATGTTGCCACCTGATCACCATGCAGTAGCCTTTCTACTCTAATTCCCCTCTCTGTGGGGTCTGCAGTTTTCTCTCTCTGTCTTTGGTGATCAACTAGAGCCCCCGCTGGAAAGGGAGCCTGGCCCCACAGGCCAGATGCCTGGCTGGGCTCTCTTGCCAGTCCTCAAAGCCACCCCTGTCTGCCCCTTGCATCACCTGATTCTGAGAACAGCACAGACAACAAGCCCCTGCCTTGTGCCCCTTGGAAATGCTGCCAGCCTGGATCAGTAATTCTAAAATATGTTCTGGGGGAACACTGGTCTTTTTGGATGTTCTTTGGGAGGACAAAAAGGTTTTCAGTTTTAGAAATTGACATGTACAATTTCTAAAAAGCCCTGTACATATATATATCCCTCTTGGAGATCCACCTGCAAATTTACTTGTCAAAGGTTCTAATGAGCATTGCCATAAAGGTTCAACATATCATAATTTAGCCTTTTCAGGCAGATTTGACTATGGAACAAACACTTTTTTTGGCCGTAGGTATAATACCTATAACAACCTGAACATACCTGGGGAAACGCTTGACTAGAATTTGCAGGCGTTCCTTGAAACTGGCAATTTGCATAAATGGCCTCTTGCTGGAGGCAGCCGGTCATTCAGTTCTGGTCGGGTCCTGACACCTCTATTTTGCCTGGTGATACGACATCATGTCTCCCCTCCAGAGCTCCTGGCGTATCGCATATGGTTTCTTGGCATAAGGTTCCCTTGCTGCTGGTGGTGGGAGATAATTAGATTGGGCTGACAACATTCATTCTTCTCTGGGCCACACAGACCCCCTAATACCACATTCTGAGACCACAGTTCGGATCTGGCAACCAGAGTGCACATAGTTACATGTAAACAGAGAGCTCAACACTAAATTATGATTGATGTTTCAAATCAAACACTCTCAGGTCAGGATGGGAGATGAGTTTCCAGGAAGCAGGGCCTGTAATGAAACCCACCAGAGTCATAAAAATGCAGGACGGCCACAGGAGGCCACCTGGAGACTCAAACCCAGACGACAAGAAGAGAGCTAAATTTTAATATTTTTTTGCTCTCAAAACAGCAGCATCATACTTCCTGCAAAACAGAAATGCTTGCTTGGTATTGCCTGGTGGTAACTCCTTGGGACCCATTTGGTGACAAGGTTGAAGGAGCCAGCTGGCCCAGATGTGATTAGTTCTGGGATCGGAGGGAGGGAAGGGGAGGGAA
Source organism: Cebus imitator (assembly GCF_001604975.1). Taxonomy (NCBI): domain Eukaryota; kingdom Metazoa; phylum Chordata; class Mammalia; order Primates; family Cebidae; genus Cebus; species Cebus imitator. The sequence continues at coordinate 4,317,110 of NW_016107455.1, forward strand.
GGCTACCTTTTGTTGGCTGCTCTGCATTCATGATCCTTTTCAATCTTCCTAAAATCCAGTGAGGTAAGCAGTGTTTCTCTTTGGCTGGGGAGAAAACCAAGATCCAGATGCGTGAAGCCTTTGGACTAACGGAGGCATTGGGGTTTGAGCCAAGGTCAACCCAAGCCAAAAGCCATGCCCAGAAAGGAATGTCTTACTGACGAATTATGAGTATAGACCTCTCAGATGTGGTTGTCCTGAGACTCTCCTTGGATAGGGTTGTCTTCCCGTTTCTATCCCCAGACAAGCACTCAGCTGTGTGTCCAGACTGAGGCAGAGTATCCTTCCATGGCCCTGGTCTCTGATTGAGGAAGGGAGGCTCTGAAGGGATACAAAATAAACTGGATACAGGGTGAAGTTCTAGGGTTACCCAGACACCCACAGATTGGAGAAGCTGTTTATAAACATCCTGGATAAGTTACTGGAGTTCAAAATTGTCATAAGATCAGCAGGCTGGTTTGCCCCTAGGACACATTAACATTTTCATTAGATCTTTTTTTTTCTTTTCTGGAGATGGAGTTTTGCTCTTGTTGCCCAGGCTGGAGTACAATGGCGTAGTCTCGGCTTATTGCAACCTCTGCCTCCTGGGTTCAAGTGATTCTCCTGCCTTAGCCTCCCCAGTAGCTGGGATTACAGGCATGTACCACCATACCCGGCTAGTTTTGTATTTTTAGTAGACACAGGGTTTCTCCATGTTGGTCAGGCTAGTCTCGAACTCCTGACCTCAGGTGATCCACCTGCCTCGGCCTCCCAAATTACTGGGATTACAGACACGAGCTACCATGACCAGCTGATTTTTGAGTATCCCCACAATGGCCATTCCAAGGTGGCAGTGGAGAGCTCACGGGATGGGGAGCCATAAGATCCTCCTTCTGGCTCTGTCCTTTCCTAGCAGCATCACTCCCCTTCCCTCTCTTTGAGCCTAGGTTTCCTCATCTGTCAATTGTATTTAATAATTCCTGCCCTGCCCATTTCACAATGACAATGGATGTGGCTTTTGATTAAATGCAACCAGGATTTACTGAGCATTAACTATGTGCCAGGCACCCTACTCAGTCTGAGAAGAGGGGCTTATAGAGGAGAATTATACAATATCCCTGTCCTCAAGAGATTCATTTAGTGCAAAGAGGATGGATGGAATTAGGGAATGGCGCTTTATATTTCAATAGCATCCTAGCACTTTCTCATTCTTGGTTTCATTTAAAGCATTGATGGCTGTCTGAAGTAAGCAGAACAAATGTTCTTATTCTCATTTGACAGATAGAAGAAAGTGAGGTTGCGGCAAGTAAAGTCGCTTGCTGAGCGATGATAATAACATCTAAAGTCTATACCCACAATTCATTTGCACAGGGTTTTCATATGTGTCATGTCATCAAATCTTCAAAACATCCCTATGTGGTAGGCCTTATTACTATTAGACCTGTATTGTAGACAAGAAAAGAAACAGAACCAGATTGTCGGTTCCTGGAGAGAAGAAACCAGACCATCTTCATCTATGTATTCTTAGCACCAAGAATGGCATGAAGCAATAAAAGCGGCTTGTAGCAGATGCTTTCAGTGTCCTGCCCAAACTGCCTTGGACTTAACCATTTTAGTACACACTGGCCGCATTTCCAACCATCGGCACCTGCATTTCTTTATCCAAGGGCTCTCTCTGACAGCCCAGAGCGCTTGTGGGCCTGAAGTGAGAGAAAGCAGATGCTCCTCAGGCGTTGCCCTCCACCGAAGACCCCTTCACCCTTCAGGTGGAAAAGCTCCAAGTGCATGCTCCGCCCTGGCTCCTGGAGATCCCAGTGGGATTAAGTCCCCATGGCCCATGGTGCTGACTTGATCAATAATGTATCTGGTTTGGGTTTTTCTTACCTGCCTAATTTCCCTGTTTCTCTATCTGTGTTTATTGGGATCATCTCCCAAATAAACTACTTGTCCTATTTTCAGGGTCTGCTTCTAGAGAAGCCAGACTAAGACTGGGTTCAGTGATGGTTTATGGGGTGAGTGGACGAGTGAATGGGTAAGTGAGAGACCGTGTCCTATCCCCTGACCCCCTGACTGGGGAAGGTAGAGGCAAGGGTGTTGGTTATAAGCCTTGATGTGTTTGTTTCATGGAGACTGAAGTGGGATTGGGAAGATACATCTTACCTACTGGTGTTGGTGTGAAGATGCAGAGGAAAAATACTACAAATCTATTATTGAAGGGCTTACTCAGGATAAAGTCAAGAACGTGATTCTAGGTAAGGTAATCAATCTATGATGCTCAGATCCCCTCCCCTGGTCACCTACTTCTCTTAGAACAGAATCCAAGCTCCTTACTCAGGCCTTGCCACCCTCTCCAGTCCATCCCAGATTCCATGCCGCAGTCCTACATCTTCTGCTCCCTGAATACCTGGAGCACATCCCTCCCTTGGGACACCTTCATCTTTGCTGGCACTTTGCCTGGAATGCTCTTTCCCTCAGAGCTTTGCTTAGCTTACTTTTTCTGTTTCCTTTAGGTTTCAGATTCAAAGTGGCCTCCTTAGAGGTTGGTTTGCTGACCAACAAACTCAGTCACTGCCTATCTCATCACCTTATTCTATTTTTGTCATAAAATTTGTATTTGCAGAATGTCTGTTTATTATTATTGTTATATGTATTACTATCATTAACTTGTTACCTATCTAAAACGCAGTATCTATGAAAGACATGGCCAGTCTTGTTGACTGATGTAGTCTTAGCCCTCAGAACAGGGCCTGTCACATAGCAGATGCTCAATAAATATCTGTTGAATGAAAGAATGAAGGGTAAGTTAAGGAGATGACAGTGATGGGCAGAGGTGTGGAGGCGTTCCAATTGCCCCTGGTGCTAACTTGATTAATAGTGTACTTGTTTTTGGTTACGTTCCTTCCCTGTCTCATTTCCCGACTTTCTCTGTGTTTCCAGGGCCAGTGCATTTGACTGCCGTTTGGTGCTCTGGTGTGTATTTATTTGGACCAGCTTATTGTCTTTAAAGGGACTGTATGAGTTGGTGGCAGGTTATGTGAATGGTCCAAGATCAATCTTAGAGGGAAGAGAGCCAGAACCCAAACCTCAAAGCCCATGAAGCCCAGGCTTTTAACTACCATCCTACATGGCATCCATTAGGGTTTATTTGCTACCCCTGAAATAAGACTTTCTAACCCTTTCTCACAGTCTTCTGCCATGTCACAGAGATAGAGGCTATTATTCTTGTTGCTGGGATATTTAAAACTTTATAAATTGTTCCAGTTTTGTCTTTTGTGAACTTATGAACAGGTCTACAGGTCAGCCATACAAATAACTTGCCCTTGTGGGTAACAAGCCCCATGTTGCTTCAAAAAAAGTCCCACCTTAAAGCCTCTAGACCATGGCTTTTCAGTCTCAGCACTATTGACATTTATAGCCAGATAATTATTTGTGACGGGGGACTGTCCTGTGCATTTTAGGATGTTTAGCAGCATCCCTGACCTCTATCCACCAGATGCCAGTAGCTTCCCCTATTTATGACAAACAAAAATGTCTCCAGGTACTGCCAATTGTCCCCTGGGGGACAAAACTCCCAGCATCTAAGCACCACTGCCTTGAGCTATAGGAGGGCAGGTGCCATGCTTGTTTTGTTTGTGATTGGATCCTTAGTGCCTGGACCAAGTTAAGTGCCCCATAAATATTTGTTGGTCAAAAGCATGAATAAATGAGTGAATAGCGAATGAATAAATGAATGCATGAACATAGGCAGTGTCCTTAGACTGAGTTTCCTGAATCCCTTGACCTCATTGGCTGCTCACTTCCTCTGTTTTCCAACATTACATCATCTGCTGACCTAACTGACCAGTCACAGCCAGGCTCTGGTATAATTATTCATCTCGCTTCCTATTAGCTATGTCTAAATAGGCAATAACTCCTGACTTGGTTCATTTTGGCCTTGAGCACAGAATCCAGAAACCTCTAACTTTAACCCTGAAGTGGAAGAGGGAAAAGAGGCAGAGTGCAGGCATGTCAGCAGCAAGCGCCCATACCCACTGTGGGCCATTTCCAGTCTCTGGGACCCAATCAACAAAGCAAGTTTCTGAGAGTTTCTGAGCAGCCACCTTCCCCACATCCCCCATGTTTCCCTACCTCACAGAGACCAGTGGAGCCAGTACCCATCAGGAAACATTACTCTGTATAATGAAGCAACTGTACTCAAATCCCAAATAAGAAAATGGGAGGCTTCTATGAGACTTTAAGCTGCTCAAGTTCACTCAGCCTCAGCTAATGAAAATATAAGCTGCCTCTGAGCTCAGCCTACTTCCTCACGTGGTCCAGTAAATATCCTAATATCTCCAGATTCCTTCCTGCCTTCTAAATTGTGTGCATCACATCTGACATTTGCGAGTTATCTATGATGTCTGCAAGATTAAACCACCATGAAAACTCTCCATCTGCACTCTCATCCCCTCCACCCCCCAACCCAGGCTGCCAGGCTGAGCTAGAATGCCTGAGACTGTGAAAGCTCAGCCCATATGGGTGAGACTGGAGGCCAGCTGCAGACCTTTCAGGGTGCAATTCACCCCCATTTCTATTTGCATTGCACATGCTGAGGGATTTAATTTCATTTCAAGTCCTGGCTGAGTGAGCACCTTGTACTTAGCAGGGAATGCGGGGGCAGACGAGGAGGAGGGAGGCTTGGCCCTGCCCTCCAAGGGAAGGCCTCGCCCTTCATAACAAAGGCCACACCCATCATGTGCCAGGCCCCGCCTAGATGCTCCATACATAACCTCCCAGGAATTCCTCAAAATGAAACAGGCATGGCCGGGTACCCTTGTTTCTCAGTTGAGAGACTAGTGGGCATTGAGTCAGTCATAAAGCTACTTAGAAGGATTTAACTCAGGCTAGAGTCTTTCCAGCGCCAGTATGTGGCTTTCAGACTTTGACCAGGATGACAGACATTTGATGACTTAGCTGTCTACTACAAGGCAGGATGAAAGAAATGCCAAATAAAGGTATAAGCAATGCCCTGTCAGGTACAGAGAAAGCGGGAATTAATTTGCATGGAGGACTTAATGTGTCTAGGCTAGAGGAAAAAAGAGGATTTTGAGCAGTGGAAAATGGGACCGTTCCAGGGGTGACGGATAGGGTGTGTGACAGCAAAGAAGTGTGTGGCCCTTCAGCAGACTAAGGGGTTTGTGTAGAGAGTCCTTAGTTGAGGGGTGGGGCTGAAGGTGGTGCAGCTGTGTGGTGGACCCAGCTTGCATAAGCTCAGGAGAGCTGTGCTGCCCTTTCCCAAATTGGTGTTTGGTGATATCATGTCTATGGCTTCAAGTCAGCCACGGAGGGGGCATTTACACCATGGAAATGGGTATTTAGGACTCCTCCCCTCCCCGAAAGCTAGTTGTTAAACATTAACCAGCACACGCTGGGTACTGGGGGACATCATCACCAAGCTGACCCCAGGGATCCGAGTCTCAATCAACAGCAGGTTGGTAATGTTATTGATGAAGACAAGGGCTCCAGGAAGTTGAGGCTGGTGGTTAGAACTTCAGCTCTGTAGTTTAGAAAACCAGAGATGAGGCCGGGCATGGTGGCTCATGCCTGTCATCCCAGCACTTTGGGAGGCCAAGGTGGGCGGATCACCTGAGGTCAGGAGTTCGAGACCAGCCTGACCAATATGATGAAACCCCATCTCTACTAAAAATACAAAAATTAGCCGAGCATGGTGGCATGCACTTGTAATCCCAGCTACTTAGGCTGAGACAGGACAATCGCTTGAACCCAGGAGGCAGAGGTTGTAGTGAGCTGAGATCACGGCATCGCACTCTATCTACCCTGGCAATAAGGCAAAACTCCATCTCAAGAAAACAAACAAACAAAAACAAAACCAGAGATGACTGGTTCCCTTCCCTTTTCTTTTTATCTCACAAAAGTGAAAATGCCCTATCTGAGTAAGGATAGGATAAAGTGAACATCTCTTAAATGAAAAAAAAAAAAAAAAATCAAAGTGAAGATCTGACCTGCTGAGGATTCTCAGCAGGGAAACAGGCAGAGCAGGCAGCCCCGTTCATCTATTCCCAATATTGCATTATCTCAGATTCACTTTTTCGGAATTCTCTCACCGCAGATCAGCACTTTGCCTCCTCTGTTACTAGCTAATCCAAATGGACCTGGTGCTAACTTAATTTCCAAGATAATGGAGTCCTGATCTGTTTGCACAATTGGCTCTGGCATCCCGACAGTATTTGCTGAATCCTTAAAATCAGTGAGGCTGCGCCAGACCATCAGACCCTGCTTCCCAGTGAAGACTGGTTCCAGGATCCCCCTAGTGCCTGGCTGCCCATATTGAACATCCACGGTGCACCAGCTCCAATGCTGGGTGCGTGGCATGGAACCTACCTGATCCTCACTATGGCCCAGGAAGGGTGACTTCCATTTTAAAGAACAGGAAACAAGAGTCTCAGGAAGGCTGGAACTTTGCCCAAAGTCACACAGCTAGCAAGCACCAGGGCTAGGATGGGAATCCCTATCTGTATCTAAGGCTCCTACTCTTTGAATTATGTTTTGTTACTATGTGTGGTAGGCTGGATAACTGTCTCCAAAGATATCCACATCCTAATCCCTGGAATCTGTGAATATTACCTTATAAGGCAAAAGGAACCTGGCAAATGTGATTAAGTTAAGCTCCTTGAGATAAAGATATTATTTTGGATGATCTGGGCGATCCCAACGTAATCCCGAGGGTCCTTGTAAGAGGGAGGCAGGAGATATGACCACAGAAGAGGAGATGCCACCATGATGATGGAAGCACAGATTGGAGCGATGTGGCCACAAACCAAGGAATGCGGCGGCCACCAGAAGCTGGAGGAGGAAGGAATGAATTCTTCTTGGGAGCTTTCAAAAGGGGCAAGCCCTGCTCATCACTTGATTTTAGCCCTGCAAGACTCATTTCAGACTTCTGGCCTCCAGAACTGTAAGAGAATAAATTTCTCTTGTTTTATGCCACTAAGCTCATGAGAGCAGCAATAGGAAACTCACACACTTTCCAAAGCAAGAGGAAAAGAAATGAATCAAGACATCAATGTGAGAAAGGAAGGGGGTATGAGAAGCATGTGTCAAGGGCAAGAAAGGAATGGGCTGGCCTGCAGGTGTCCTTGGCTGTCTCTAAGCACAAAAGATCTAAGTTGGGGCCTCTGCTCCCTTCCCTTTCCCTTAATCCCACTCCTTCTAGCCACACTGACTTCAGTTTGAATCAATGCAATCTATATTTAGGACAAACATTCTTTGCCCCCAGATGGAAGAGAAGGAGGCAGCTGAGTGACAGAGGCCACCGCAGGCTCAGGCACCCGCATTCTGTCTCAGCCCTGCCAGCCACTTGCTCTGTGATCTCGTATAAAACACTTTATTTCTCTGAACTGCTGCAAGTGTCGCGACTTCTCAGATCCCGCCCCCAGCTTTTTATATCTAAGTGCTAAGCAAATTAATCGTATAAACACAGTTTGGGTAGAACACTGAGCCCATCAAAAGAGCATCCAAAACACACTCTGTGCAGACTATTTGCAATCAGCTTTTATGCAAGCCGGTCTTGAGGCTCCTTGTGTAGGCCTCTCAAAGCTGCAGGCTGGATAACCATCCCTCAGGCAGAAGCTCCCATGCACGTTAATTTGGGAAGATTTCTCCGGCTGCCAGGGCCAGGAGGTGGGCATAGACTGGTCCTAAGAACTGAAGGTGGAAAAAAAAAAACCTTGCTTGGAAAGACCAGAAACAAATCTTGGAAGTCTGCAAAGCTGAAGGCTTTGAAGATGAGCTTGCAGGAACAAGAGAGGATGGCAGTTTCAGGGAAGGGAAGGCAATGATGGTGGGTTCAGCAGTGGGTGTGCTAAGTGGCCAGAACTGTCAGAATTATCATGGGCCTGTTCTTCTAGCCATTGGAGGCTGGGCCTTGCTTGCAACAGTGATGAGATAAGGCCTAGGAGTGAAGCTTAGTGGTTATAGCATGGCTTAACTGAAAGACCATGACCTAGGTTTTCTGATGGCTTAGGCCCTAGTTCAAGTCCCGTTACTGTCATCCTGGGGTCTCTAAGTATCTTAAATGTTTCAACTTTAGCTTTCTGATCTGCCAACTGGATGAGTGATAAGAGCTTTGTGGAGCTGGCGAGCTCCCCTTGTATCTCCCTGCCAGGCTGGGTGTCCCAGCTGCCAATCTCACTGATCCTTAGTTTGCATCTCTGGAAAATGGGGTAACTCATCAGAAGGTTGATGGGAGGTTTAATGATACAGGATATGTTGGTGGTGCAAGCCCTGGAATGCAGATTTTCTCCCTGGCCCCTGTGGGCATTCTCACAAGTTGAGAGAGTAACAAGATATGATCAATAACAGAGGTGGGTGTGCTGCTGGTATTCTTTCTGAGATGGGCTGAGCCTATGTGGCAGGTGGCTCTTAATGGGATAACATGCACACCTCCCTGAGCACACCTGGTTGTTTTTCTGCCAAATGCGGGGTCAAGTTCTTAACCATCTCCCATGCCCGGGGTAAGCATGACATGCACAATGACTGGGACTTAAATGGTAAAAAGCCTGCTATCCAAGCTCAGAAACATCCCTGGCTCCCATCTGAGGCCTCTGCCAGCAGCTCTGGGCCCCCAGCAATAAATTAGAGTGTCAGCATGATATGGGGTCAGGTGCTACATCCAGCCAAGACTATGCCCTCTTACTTGCATCCTTGGCTGTCTCCTCCCCAAGACGCTACTCTTTTTCAGACACATAATACAAGGTTGGGCCGATGACCTGAAGGTTGACTTCTCAGTGACTGCTGGGCTGACTTCTAAGGGGATAGATGAATCTGCTCATCGTCTCTGTCCTCTGGGGCTGGCAGAAGTTGTGTATGTGTGGATGGGAGTGGTGCATTAGAACTCCTTGGCACCAGGCTCTTAAATCTACTGCTTCATCCTTGAGTGGGTGCAGGTTATGGTGCCAGGGAAGCATACCATCACCTTCATTTCAAAGCCTAAAACAGAGCACCTCAAGCTTTACTGTACATATGAGCTACTTGGAGATCTCTTTGAAATGCAGATTCGGATGTGATAGGTCCGAAGTGACCCGAAACTCTGCATTTAGAACAAGTTCCCAGGTGATGCCGATGCTGTTGATCCCAGAGTCGCAGGGACCTATGGGGGCACCTGGAGGCAATGACAGGAACTGCAAGGCTCAAGAAGAAGGGAACTGAAATTTCTGTCTGCTGCATGCCAGCTGCTGTGCGAGGTGGGTGAACGTAGCTACCTTCTTAATCCTCCCAACAGACTTGCAAAGAAGGGATTAGGATCCTAATTTCACAGATCAGGGAACAGAAGCCCAGGAGCTACAGACATACGCCCAGAGTCACACAGCTGGCAAAAGGAGGCAGGGACTGAGTTCTTGCGTCTGGCTCATGCTCACTTTCTCTGCGAAGAGGCTTCCCTATACATGAAGATGAAGCCCTGTTGCAATTCACAAATGAGGAAATACACCGAGTAAGTAAACATACAGAAGATGCTTGGTCTCACACTCTTCATCCAAAATGAAAAGCAGAAGCGTGTGAAATGATCTCTCACCAGTCAAAATAGAATAGATATTTTTAAAGAATGATTGCATGTGAGGAAAGGTACGGTAAAATGGGGATTCTCATACGATTCTGGGGAGAGGGTAAATTTGGGCAACTGATTGGAAAACAGATGGTACCTATCAAACGCCTTAAAAATGTTCCTGTTCAGTAATTATGCTTTTGGGAATCTATCCTAAAAAGCCTCGAAATTATGTATTCCAGCACTATCCAGGATAAAGAAGTAGTAGAAACAATTTAAATATCTGACAGTAGAAGAATGAGATGTAATTATGAAACATCCACACAATGGAATTTTATGTAGTCATTGAATTATGTGTATGTAATACCATGAAAATGTTAATGTTATAAAGGAAAAAAGTGGCTTGCAAAATGACACGCAGAGAATAATCAAAAATTGACGTTTAAAAAATCTAAAACATGAAGCCTCAGCAGAGAAAAAGGCCTGAAAGAAATTAAACCAGTATATCAGTGGTTAGGTTTTGTTTCTGGAATTACAAATCATGTTTTAAATGTATTTTTCCAAATGTTTTAAATATACATGTGACTTTTAAAGTGATTTTTTTTAAAAAATGTCCTTTCAAATAAACTTAGATCTACAGCACTTATCCAAACTGAAAGTCAAATGTACGCTAAAATTCCATAAACTATTCCTATTTTCTCATTGAATCACATGATAATTTCAGGAGACAAGTGACCTTCACTTCTGATTGACCATTGATTGGCAGCAGTTTCTCTGTCCTCAGCTTCTATGATTATTAGGTTAGTGCATCAAACTAATAAATATGTCATAATGTCTAAGCGAAAACTCTGAGGTCATCAAGAGAGTGATAACATTAATGAAACTGTATGAGGGATAATCCATTCATTCAGCTGGCTGTGCTCTGTGGATGCTGAGATGGATGGCAGTTTGCAAGTGGCTCACGGTCTGGAAGGGGAGAGAAGCCAATCAACTCCTGCAGTCTGGAGGGAGCAGGCTTTCAGGGCTGATCAGCACAGAGTGTGCTGAAGGGGACTCAGAAGATAACATGTCCTAAATGACAAGGAGGTGTTAGGTAAGGAAGGGACAGGAAGCTGCTCCAAGCAGTGCTTGCAAGGCCCTGAAGGGGAGACATTGAGAGCATGGTGGTTTCCAGGAGCCACCCCAAAGTGTGGCCTGGCATAAGGGTGGTATGCTTGGGGGAGGGAAGAAATGAGTTGGGAATGGCTGGGATCATCAGGGACTATAGCTGCCATGTGGTGGGGTTTGCATTTTATTTGGAAGGTGAGTTGGAGCCCCAAGAGGGTTTTAAAGAGGAGAGGATCATGACAGAATTAGACTTTAATAAAGATCACTCTGGCAAAAGAGTGGAGGTGAGACGGCGGGTGGTTCCATTGACAGTGTGGGTGAGCATAGAGAGAACAAGTCAGGGGGTTGTTTCACTAATTGAGGTGAGAAACAATGAGGAGGTGGCCATGGGGATAGGGAGGCAGTGGGGAGGGAGTTTTAGTGGTAAATCTGTAGCTACAGGTCTTGAAAATTAATGGGATGTGGAGGCTTCGGGAGAGGGAGGAACTCCCAGTGACTGTCAGAATATTTGTAATTGCTAAGTTATGTGTTTTTGCAGGCTCGAATGTTACAGTAAATTAAAGGGTAGTCCGAGTGAACAAAATAAAATTGATACACAAACTTTCAGGAGACTATATATATTACATTATATACATATATATACAATGTAAGTGCATCCACTGACCAAATGCCCATATCTTATCCATGAGCAATTGTAAAGATGTAGAGGCCAACTCCTTTCTGGAGCCTCTGGAAGGCTCCCAGCTAGCATTTTGTGCCTTTCCATTGCAGAGAGTAAAGTCGAGACTTTGGCTTAGTGTGATGAGAGCCCCTGCTCTTGGACAGCAAAAGGCACTGCTTCCTAGAGGTATTTGCTTTTGACGGATGGTTACCCCAAATGGATGTGGGATTCAGAGGGTGTCGAGTGAGGGGGCTACAAATGTACAGTGGTTTCTGGGGAGCTCTCAGGGATGTAAGGCTGAGCTTCTTTCTGCAGGAGACCTTCCCTCAAAAGACAGAAGGGAATTGGGAAATTGTGATTTGCTTTTGTATATTTGTGAAATGCACACACACACACACACATACACACACACGCACCCATTTTGCAGATGAGGCTCTGCATGATTGCATAGTCTTTCTCCAATCATGACACATGTTATGGCTGAGCCAGCCCAGAGCCTGAGTCTTTGGCTCTTGAATACTTGTCCTTTCCCGTAGGCTGTGCTGAACACCTTTAAACATTGGTCCACCACTCCCCTGGAGTAGCACCTTGCAAGCCAAAGAAAGGAACTGGCAGCTTGGGTTGTAGAAACAGCCCAGACTAGCCCCAGACAGAGAAGAATCCAGGTTCCTTCTCTTCTTGGTGACCCTGGGCTTGTCCTGTTTGAACTTCAGATTTCTTCTCTATAAATCAGGGATGATAGCATCACCTTGTAAGCCTGCGAGGATTAGATGAGATAATGCAGGTAAAGTGCCCAGTACATGGTAGGTACTCCATGCCTGTTTCTTCTTTTGTCTTTCTCTGCAGAGACTTTTAGAGTAGGGAGGCTTTCCTTCTGGCCCATGGGTGTGCTAAGTAGCAGCTCCCCTCTGGCTCTTGAGAAAAGGGACCCAAGAGACAGGTCTAGCTCTGTCTGGCATTCCACACTGTGCACAGAAGCCCTTTTGGGGTAACCCAGCCCTGTGATATTTCTGTATAGTAGTATGGTAATTTCTGCAGCAAAACCTCCCGTAATGGCAAAGACAAAGTCTTCTTTGCTACATAATGTAATTCATGCTTTTAAATGTTTTTATTTAAAATAAATTGGCCGTGCTGTTGACTCTGGCACAGACCGTGGGCTGTGTTCTCAGTCTGCCCCTCTGCAGTGCAACGGCTGCCTCGGAGTGAAGTTCACTTTCCATCCCTGGGAATCTAGAAGCCTGGCGGGGGCCGGGCTGGAAGTGGCTTCCTGATGCTGTGGGGCAGGCCCAGGTCTGGGGTGCAGAGAATTGGGCTCGACACATGCGCCCCACTGCTTTTGGGAAAGTCCTCTGACCGTTCTGCTCAGCTGACAGTCTGTGTTCTATTCCTCTGAGTATTCTCAAGTCGAGCCCAGTGCCAGGCACAGTGGAACTCAAAGTCTGTTGGGTGAATGAGTCTGATCACTTCACCTTCCCTAAGAGGTGGGCAGTAACTCCTGCCTTGAAGGACTGTCATAGAGATGCAGAAGAGAATATGCCAAAGGCTGTGCCTGGTGCATAGTAGATGCCTATTATGTGGGAGCATTCGTTTTCATTCTTATTATTATAAGTTGAGCACTGCTGGCATGGGGGTGGGAGCGGGAGCATAGCTCTATCCTCTGGTTTGTGGCAGCAGTGTGCCTCACACACAGTAGGTGTTCAGTCATTGATAGTGGACTTAAACACCCATTTTCCCTTCTGCCTCCAGCAGGGACTGTAAATCCCATCAGGTTGTTGCTCAGCGCTTCTCTCCTCCCTCCTCCGCCCCTCCACTCTCGTCTCCTCATCACTTCACCTCTTCAGGGGACACAGTGGTAACCGGGGGCTACTATATTTGATGACTCAGGGTCGGCCATGCATGTTTTCCAACCCCACCCATGGACGGGAGAGCCAAACCGGGCCGGGCGAATTATTTTTGGTATTTTCTCCAGCTATTCTGATCTCTAACATTTTGCAGTGGGTGGTTAGAGCTGGTGATTTTCCTTTCTTTTGTGCAAACGAGACCAGAATAAACAGCATAGGGTGAGTCACTTCAGATTCTTAGCGCTTCAATTACTTAAAAACTCCAGGGCCTGATGAAGCTTAGAATGTCACCTTCTCCAGAACAGCCACAAGCAGATGGGAAATGTTCCATATTCTAAGTAGTTGATGGCTTCCCGGCACAGGAAATCTGCTACTAGCTAGCTACTAGCAACCAGAGAGAAGAGGCAGAAAGGCAAACCGGTATTCAGAAGGCACCCCCATCGATGCCAAACACGTTACACACATTAGTTCATATCTTACTTAATTTAATCTTCACAATGACCTGATGAAGTAATACACTTAATGCCTATGAGGTAATAAATAACAGCCCCCATATATATTTCCTGCCTCCTTGGTAGACATCTCAGCATGTTACATCCATTATCTCCTTGAAGCCTTCCAGCAGTCCAAGACAGTCATTGCTGTCTCCTCTTTGTAGATGAGAACACCAAAGCTCGGACCAGCAGACGGGAGAAGTGGAAATTGAACCTGAGTCTTTCTGCCTTTAAAGCCCATAGTCTTAAGCCCCTGCATTTCCCACACTGTGTCCTGAGGGACTCTGGGGTCTTCCAAGATGCTCATGGGTGTAATCAGAGATTGGGGGGAAAGGTTCGGTGGTTCAAATGGTGTGGGAATTTTGGCTCGCATAAAATCCTGCTACCAGAGTGGGCACACAAGCTCCTTCCAAAGGGCCCTGGGTGGTTTCTGTAGAGCCTAGCCATGTCTCTGACTTGCTTGATCATGCAGCCATTTGTTAATTCCCGGGATGCTCATCCCAATCTCAGGGTCCCCTGGGCTGTGCGGAGAAGGGTCATGGACACGCCACATTGTTCCCTGCTTCCCTGCCAGAGTACCCACAGAACAGTGCAGATGTCCCCTGGAAGTTAACTCTCCAGGGGAAATATTCAATCAAGAAAAGGCAGCCTTTAAAAAATTACTGTCATGAAAAAGAACGTCATTTTCTTGACTATCCCTGCTAACATCTAACAGTCCTGCTAATGTCTCATATGGCACTGTTAGTGGAAGAGACACAAAGAGATCCCCTACTTTAACCCTAGAATAGAGACCAGAGCCTTTGCCCCACCCCTGGTCTCCCCAAGTTATCTTCCAGCCTCTGTTTACATGCCTCCAGGGACAGGGAACTGGCTACCTCACAAAGCATCCTGTGCTACATGGAAAACAGCTGTTGGAAAGGCCTTCCTTTTATTGAGGTGAAATATACTTCCGGCAATTCTTGCACAGTGCCTCCTTTTGCCTCTGAGAGCTCTAAAAAAGCGTGAAGGCCACTGTTACTTTCTTCAGTCTCCTGTTCTCCTTGCTAAACATCCCCACTTCCCCATCCATGTGGTTTCCAGCCCCTTGAGAGAAGTGAACACACCTGGAAAGGACAGGCGCCTTTCCAGGTGTATTCACTTCTCCCAAGGGGCTGGAAGCTTTGGCTCCAAATCCTGGATCTCCTAACAGTTATAGCATCTGAATGACCTTGGGCAATTCATTTTATTTCTCTAGGTTTCAGTGTCTTTATCAATTATATATATATATATATATATATATATATATATATATATGGTAGAATTTTTTGAGGATTAAATAAGATAATGTGTACAAAGCACCCAGCCTAATTCGTGGTCAGTACATGTTATTGATCATGCCTCTCCATCTCTCCACTTCCTCTACCTTTCTAGTCCTCTCCTCTGCAGAAGCATGTTACTATCCCCCATGAGATGCTTAAAAAATTCCAGATGTAGGTTCGGGGGTGGTGGCTCATGCCTGTAATCCTAGCACTTTGGGAGGCCAAGGTGGGAAGATTGCTTGATCCCAGGAGTTTGAGACCAGCCTGGGCAAAATGGTGATAACTTGTCTCTAAAAACAAAAAAATAAAAAAATTAGCTGGGCGTGGTGGTTCATGCCTGTAGTCCCAGCTACTCTGGAGGCTGAGGTGGGAGGATCACTTGAGCCCAGGAGGAGAAGGTTGTAGTGAGCTGACTTACACCACTGCATTCCAGCCTGGGCCACAGAATAGGAACTTGTCTAAAAAAATTAAAAAGAAAAGAAAAGGATTCCAGGTGTAGGCAGACCCTTGGAGTAGACAGTACCTTCAATTCTCTCATTCTAGAAGCCAGCTGTAGGCCTGGATCTGCTGTAAATCCAAATGTGATCGGGGCCAAGTCACTTTTTCACTCTGGGTTTCTGCTTCCTACATTTGAAGAACAACTCTATCATTCTGGGGTATTTGTGGATGTTCAAATACTCTTCCAAATTACAAAAAAATAAAATTATAAAATCCAGCAAATGATCTGACTTTCAGAAACAATAGCATAAAACATTTTTTACCCCAAACAAAAGAGGTGGAATCTTCAAGGACCAGGAACCAATGTGACCGTTCTTTTTCTTTCCTGACTGACTTAACCATTTGAGTTTTTCTTCAATTGATCTCAGAATAATGAGAAATCTAACTGATGAGAGTTTGTGTAAAGATTTCAGGCTTCTAAGTTCTGCTTCTACCTGGCACTGACAAGAAAACCAAAGTTGTTTAAGATGCTTATTTTAAAGAGGACCCAATGAAATGAATTCATTCCTTTTATATTTGACTTTTCAAAGAGCCATAATGTGCATTATGAAGAATTTACTAATTGGGCTTTTTTTAGACCAAAGAGTTTAATTTTTGTTTGAGCTTTAAAATGCATTCATTGTACAGGAAAATCATAAGATATGTCTTTTTCTGAAAGTTCATCTTAAAGATAATTATTTAGAATTTAGATTAATTGGTTCTTGAAAACAAAGTTATAAATGGTGGTCAGATTCCCCTGCTAGCCTGATAGACGTTTATTGAAACCATTCATAGCTATTGATCATTTATACTTCCTCTTTGATTGATTTGCATTTTGTTATGGTCACTGTCCTCTGTGGTCCTCCCATCATGGTTCGGGGCTCCATTTTGAATGGAGTGTGTTTGGGAAGGCTATCCTGGAAACTTAACTATTCCCTAGGATAGGTGGGTTCTCTGTAGTGCCACAAAGAGAGTATGGTGGCCTGATATCTGGGATGCTTTCTGTAGTTAAAAGGGAACATGGCAACTGGGGGAGTTCTTGTGCCCTTAGTCACAACTCATGGCTTTCCATCCACCCCAGCAATAGTTAAGCAACAAAACTGATGAATAGTTAAATAAAATGCAATATATTCATGCAGTGGAATATTATTTAACAATGAAAAAATGAAGTCCTAATACATGCTACAACATAGATGGATCTTGAAAACGTTATGCTAAGTGAAAGAAGTCAGACACCAAAGGTCACACATATGATTCTACTTATAGGAAATGTCCGGAAGAGGCAAATTCTACAGAGACAGAAAGTAGATTAATGAATACTTAGGGCTGGAGATAATGGGCAGTGACAGTAATGGGTATGGGTTTATTTAGCAGGGGGGTGTTCTAAAATTCTGTTACTGCAATAGATGCATGTTCTTGTGTATGTTACTAAAAAACATTGAATTGCACACTTTAAATGGGTGAATTGGCATGCAAATTATAACTCAATAAAGCTGTTTTTTAAAAACAGAATTAACCAAAACAATTGAGAAGATATTTGTCTCTTTGCTTTGCTCCAACAAGAACTTTCTCCACTCCCCTGGCTTCATGCTGACCTGCTGTTCACATAAATAAACAGGAATGTTTGCAGCACGGGGACTTGTAATTTAGTCAATATATTTATATGCTTCTTAAGAGAGAGCATCTTGTGCAAAATATTATCCAATAAAACTACAGTCTAGCAGTACTCAGTCAATCAATCAATCATTCATTCATTCCTGCAGCAAACTTTTTCTGACTACCTAGTCTATACTAGATAGCCAGTTCACATCAGGAACCCAGGTTCACATAAGGGAAAACAATTCTAACCAGGAGCCCAGTTTCTCACCAGGTAGGTGTGTTCTCAGTAAGGAATCAGGTTCATATCAGGGAGCCGGGTTCATGCTAGGAAATCAGATTCTCATCAGAGAGCTACGTTCAGAAAAACACTTTGATGTACTAAAAGCCCTAATTAGCCCTATTTTAGATGCCAACCTATTCTCACAGAACTGAATCAAAACACAATCATCCCCTTCCCCTTGTGTGTGTGTGTGTGTGTGTCTTTTTGTTGTTGTTGAGATGGAGTCTTGCTCTCTCACCCAGGCTGGAGTGCAGTGGTGTGATCTTGGCTCACGGCAACCTCTACCTTCCAGGTTCAAGTGATTCTCCTGTTTCAGCTTTCCGAGTAGCTGGGATTACAGATGTGTGCAACCACACCCAGCTAATTTTTGCATTTTTAGTAAGATGGGGTTTCACCTTGTTGGCCAGGCTGGCCTTGAACTCCTTACCTCAAGCAATACACCTGCCTCGGCCTCCTAAAGTGCTGGGATTACGGGAGTGAGCCACCACGCCTGGCCACCTCTTTTCTAACATATGTTCCTTAAGAGTAGATTAGTTTTTTTTTAAAAGGAAAAGTCAACAAGCATCCAAACATTTGAGGTTATCAACCAAATTAATTAGTGTACTTTGTAAAAAGAGTTCCAGTATGGCTTCAAAAAGGGAATCTGACTGGTGCATTTAAATATTTTCTTATAGAATATTTGGTATTAAACCAAAGGGCTTTGAGACAAAGGAGTCTAAAATAGAAGTGTTAAGGTCACCACCATTAGGGCTCTCTCAGAAATGGGGTGGCAGTATTGCAAGTGAAGTGCAGCACCCCAAATCTTACTAGGGCCTCCTCTGTGCCCGTTGCTTTGCTAGGACCTAGGTGGGGCTGGGATCATGGATAGCAGAGACTTAGACTCTGCCTTAGAGGGACAGAGTTTGCTGGGAAGCAGATGAGTCAAACGGCAATGAAGTTCTGGTCACAGACACCAGATTTTTGCGCATGACATTAGAAAGGATAGGGACCTGCAGGCACCTCCATTTGTTTCTTTTCAATGATTTTACTAACAGACCATCTTCTGGGAAAGGTCTCCCGTTGAGGCTTGGACACATTGTCTCAGTATGGAAAACAACTTCAAATGCAAGCCAAGAACATGGGGTCAGGTGCTGTGCGTGTAAGCCTGGCAAATCCTATCATAAAACCAATGGGGCTGTGTTAGAATTGGCGTTCTCCCTCTGTCTTGTGTTAATTGTTATGCACTTGCTTTCTGGGCTTTGAATTATTCATGAGGCTAGATATAAAATATGATGATTATTGGTAATCTCCAGCTGCGGCACCTGAATGTGCAGAGATGCCACATCTGTTTCCAAAAAATACGGGCTCGGCTAAGGAACTTAGCGGGCTTTGGGGAGCAGAAGGTGGCAGAGAGGAGAGGAGAGTTGTCAGAGGAGTGAGATCAAGAGGAGAAAGATAAAGTAATGCTGCTCTCAGAGAATGTGGAAGTGTGTCGATAAACAAGTTGGGCAAAATATAGGGAGCAAAAGTATGGACCCAACTAGAAGGAGGAGCTGGACAAATATCAAATGAATGAATGAAAGAATGAATGTAGACATGCTGAAACAGGGAGGAGGGGAGGAAACTAGCCTTTGTTAAGTGCCTCTTTTGAGTCATCGTATTGAATTCTCACAGCCATTCAATGAGGCAAGGAGGAAGTGGATGCACACCTTGTTTCATTTAATCCTCATGACTTATGATAGGGCATTTGCATCAGTGCTTGACAGTGTTGGAAGCTGGGGTTGCAGAAGAGGCTTGCAGTTGATCAGCTATTAGTGGGGACTTCAGATCATGTTGCCCCATGCCCACTGGTTAGACACGATTTTGGGGATAGGTTGGCAAAACTATATGTATCAAGTACTGTTGGCAGGGTAGAGGGAGAGTGATCCAATGCCTTCCCTCCTGGGAGAAGGAGTAACTCTGCAGAGAATGCAGCCAGAGTGAGCACCCAGTCCCTTGGACACAGTGATGGGGAGCTGATAGAGACCTCTTGTCTCTCTACCCACCCTCATCTCTGCTGCTCTTTGGGAGACCTGGCATAGAAAAGGCACCTCCTGAGTGTGAACAGGTCAGCTTTTTGGGAGGGCAGCTCAGCATTCTATCAAAATGAAAAACACCTGATGCCTTTGATTCAGCAATCCTGGGAAAGAGTTGTATATGCTGAAAATCAAGGCTGTGCTGTGGCAATGTTTGTTATAGCAAGAAAAAACAACCCAAGAGTGCATCAACAGGGATGGTTCAGTACAACGCTCTGTACAGAGAGGCAAGATACTGATCCCAGCTCTGCCATTTACTATCTGTGTGATCGTAGTAAGTTACTAACATTTCTGAGTCTCAGTTTTCTCATCTATAAAATGGGGATGATAATAGTAACTTGCTCACAGAGTTATTGCAAGGATTAACACATGTAAAGTGCTTAGAATAGTATCTGGCATCTAGTCAGAAGTTAGTAAGTTTGAGTAATTAACAATGCCCACAAACATGAAGTCATGAATAAGAGTAAGCCCTCTGAGGCCTAGGCTTTGCCCTCTGGCCAGGTGGTTATCGAGTCATTTCTGCTCCCTAGGGGTCGCTGACCCCATGGAAGTTAAGGGGGCTGCGACTGTGCCCTAATCTTACAGGTCAGAAAGTGAAAAGTGTCACCAGTCCAGTACAGCTCTGAGCAACCAGCCAAAGCTTGGGTGGGAACCAAACTACGCAGGCAGCCTAACCTGGCTCCTGGGGCTAAGGCAACACTGGCCACAGCCTGTGGTCTCAGCCAGCAGCAGCCAGGAAAGGTGAGGAGGTATTGGAATTTGTGTTCTGGCACCAAAGGGGGCCAGGGAAAAGACATTTCCTTAGCTCTGTCACTTATATGGTTACCTACAACCTTCCTGCCATCATCACATTAGATTTTTTCTTTCCTCTCTCATTTTTTTCATTCATTTATCAAAAATCGTTAATCTCGGCCAGGCGCGGTGGCTCAAGCCTGTAATCCCAGCACTTTGGGAGGCCGAGGAGGGTGGATCACGAGGTCAAGAGATCGAGACCATCCTGGTCAACATGGTGAAACCCTGTCTCTACTAAAAATACAAAAAAAAATTAGCTGGGCATGGTGGTGCGTGCCTGTAATCCCAGCTACTCAGGAGGCTGAGGCAGGAGAATTGCCTGAACCCAGGAGGCGGAGGTTATGGTGAGCCGAGATCGCGCCATTGCACTCCAGCCTGGGTAACAAAAGTGGAACTCTGTCTCAAAAAAAAAAAAAAAAATTGTTAATCTCCTACCATGTGCCAGGCAGTATCATAAAGCTTCTAGGCACTCAGAGACAAAGAAGACTCCCATCTTTTGAGGCGCTTGTGGTCTACCAGGAAAGATAGGCAAGTAAACGAATAATTACAGTCCCTGTTGTGTGAACCCCACACAAGAACATCATCTGCTTTGTTTATCATTGGTTTCCAGCCTTAGAAAGTGCCTGGTAAGTAGTAAGCTCATAGTAATATTTATAACATAATGTGCATAATGTGTACACAGTACAGAAGTGCTACACACCAACTCTGTTACGGAGGCAAGAAAATCTTAGAAAATGATGTATAAACAGGGTTTTGGAAGATGAATAGGAGTTTGTTAGGTCAACAGTTTGCAGTGTAAGATGCCGATAACATAGCTAAAATTATAATTTTGGGGCCATGGAAAATCACTTTGGTGCTTCTTTTCGAATTAATGAAGGCAGAAGCCAGCAGGGAAAAGAAGATGTGAGAATCTCTCCTCTCCTTGACCCCCACACCCCATCCCATCACTCTGGTCATTTTCTTCATAAACCTTGGCCCAATTATATATAATCCATTCATCTGTTTATGTGTTGTCTGGGTCTCTGTCTTTCCAGCGCTTATAACTGTGTCTGGTTTATAGTTAGTATTCAATAAATGCTTGTTGAGTAAATTAATAAATGGGAAAAGAAAGAGAAGGGAAGGGTGGGCCCTAAGTATCTACAGTCAGGGGGCTCTTTCCCTGCCTGGGTAGATCTGGGGCAGTGCTGTCCAACAGAAATATAACAAGAGCCTCATGTGTATTTTCAAATTTTCTAGTAGTCCTTAAGAAAAGTAAAAAGAAATGATAAAATTAATTAATATTGTATTTTTTCATGCGTCACATCCAAAGTAATGTAACTTCAACATGTAATCAATGTAAAAAAATTATTGAGATTTATGTCTCAATAATGTTATTGAAAAAAAAAAGTCAATAATTTTTTTTTTCAAGCCTTTGAAATCCAGTGTGTGTTTTACATTTAGAGTGCATCTCAGTTAGGATTGACCACAGTTCAAGTATGCAGTAGCCACACGGGGCCAGTGGCTGCCATATTGGCAGTGAGGCCCAAGGCCTCCACTCTGTTGCCCAGCAGGGCAGGTCTGTGCTTGGCAAATAACTTGCCGCCCTGATTGGAGCGGCACTGGAGGATGTGTGATGAAATTGGAATAAACTGTTTTAGAATCGTGTCATTTACCCTTTCGCCCCCTGTCTGTGTGGCCACCCTGGTGTGCCACCTCTTCTTGTCCCTGGCATATGGAGACATTCCCAGGTCCCTCCTGCCCACGGCTACAGTACCTATGTTTCTCTTTTGTGCTCTCCCCTTCAGCTTAGGGAGAATTTAGCATTTCCACAGTGCATTTGCATTGATCAAGTGTGACAGTGAGATCCAGTTCTTTTAGCTATCTAAAATATTGGGACAAAGGGGAGTGAGGAACTGGGCTGTAACTGTGAAGCCAGGGACACCTGGATGTTGTTAGACCTTTTCAACTGTCCTTTTCAAAGCGACCCTGACCTCCAGGCCCTGTGGCTAAGGAGCAGGTGGAAAGTACCACAGCCCACAGTACTTAAGACATTGCAGGCACTGTTCTAAGAGCTTTGCATGTGTTACCTTGTAGGAGACATGCAACAACCCAAACTGATAGATGTTCTTATTGACCACATCTAACAGATAAAGAAACTGAAGCACAAAGGTGCTACACAATTTGCTCCAGGATTCACAGCTAATGAGAGGTCAGCCCAGGATTTGAGCTCAGGCTATCTTGCTCCAGAGTCTGTGCTCTTACCTGCTGAGCTACAGGAAAGGTGCATATGTGACGCCCTGGGAACTAGGAAGACACAGAGGTCACTTCTCGCTGCAGGGGGAGAGATGAGAGAGGATGGGGTCCAGCAGGTAGGTGGGAACTTTGAACCGGGACTTGGAGGAATCTACAGAGATGACAGGGAGAGTATACACCACATGGGGTCTTTGCCTCTCTCCTCTGAGGCACTCTCAGTGTTGTCAGCACTTGGACAGAGCTACAAAGCCCCCTGTGCTGCCCTATTATTTGAGAGTCATTTCAAAACCCAGATAGAATGAGAGCTTAACGGGTATGCAGTCTCCTTTTGGGGTGATAAAATGCTCTGCAACTAGACAGTGGTGATGGTTTCAGGACACTGAATGTGTGCTAAGGGCTACTGAATCGAACACTTGAAAAAGGTCAAAACGGTGAATTTTATGCGATGTAGATGTTATCACAATTGATAAAAAAGAAGACGGTAAGAGAAAATGCAACTTTCTCCAGGAAGAAGGAAGAAAGCAAAGCCCATGAGAAGATGAGGTTGCAGGTCCTCCCAAGGAGGCAAGCCCATCTGTGAGACTGTGTGTCACATCCACGTGCGCATGGAACATCCACGTGGTGTGAGTGCGTGACATCCACGAGACATGATATAGCCACATGATACATCTCTCACTCATGAGTGTTTAATGCCTACTATCCTAACGAGAAGTCAAGTCAGTCTGAAAACCTCTAACATGAGAGAGTGATTGTGTATCACTCGGGAGAGAGCATGGGTGACAACTCAGCCAGGCTGCATCAAGTGCACATGAGCTGGAGTCAAATGTTGACATCAGCCTCCTGCCAGTTACACTCTACATGTACTTTCACTATCCTTCCCTGCACTGGAGCCAAGGCCTGTTGGATCCAGCAATTCTTTCCATTCCCCCCACCCGCCCCAGCCTCATGCCTCTATCCTTCCAGGAGGAAGCAAGGACACAAAGGTGACACACCTGCATCCCACATTCCTCCCTATCCCCCTGGAGCTGGATCTCAGAGATGCTAAGGCAGAAGCCAAGACACTGGCACGGGGATCCTGAACTGAGTTAGGGAAGAGAAAGGTACCCAGATATGCTCAGAATGTTTCATCCAGAGGGTGAGCCGTTCAGGAAGTGGGGCACAGCTAGCCTTGACATTTCCCTTGAGACTGGCAATACGGGAACACCAGAGACTGTTAAAAGTGGGTTGGTTTAGACAAATTGCCTAACTTCTCTGAGAATGGAAAGAGGCACACCAAGCAAGAGGAGAGCTGAGATGGGGGAGGGGATAGGAAAAGCAGGAAGAAAATGCAATGAAAATGGAACAGAGCTGATAAGTCCTACGGAAATTACAAATAGCGTTCCTGGCTTATCCAGGGTCCATTGGTTCAATCATTCGTGTGTTTACTCAACAAGCACCACTGCGCTAAGAGCTACGGAAGGGTCTGAGGACAGACATGAGGAATGTGGTCTGAGTACAGAGACAGGTAGAATCCAGGGGCACAAGCGTCCTAGCCGATGTCTGCATAGGCTTCAAGCAGGGCAGGGGGGACGGGAAGTGTTTCCACCTGTGGGAGGACACTCTCAGGCAAGACTTCAGGGAAGAGAAAATGCCTGAGTTGGACCTTGAAAGGCAGGTGTGTTTTTCCATGCAAAAGGGAGAGGGAAGATTTAGTGTGAAGAACATTCTGGCAGGGGAACAGGGCGAGTGCACACATGGAGATGTGAAACAGCACAGCTCATTTCGGGAACTGAAATACAGCTGGAGCATGGGACGTGTGGGAGCCAATAAATAGATGTCTCCTTGTTGCTGGTCTAGCTGGCTGACCTTGGAACAAGCTGCTTTTCCAGTTTTGAGCATGTCTCCATCTGTACAATGAGGGAATCAGATTAGATGTTTCTCAGGGGATTTTCCAGCCCTGGCTGCTCCTGGAGGTAGTGAGCTCCCCATCAACCAACATATTCAAGCGGAGAGTAGGCAACCACTGCTGGGACTCTAGCCTTTGATGCGCATTTGAACTATATGACCTTGAAGGTCCTTGCCAGCCCTGAGCTGCCCTGATTTGGGGATTCTGGGGCCCAGATGGGGCCTGTGGGTTGTGCTAGGCAGCCAAGGATGGTTGAACAGGACATCTGTTTCCTCCCCTGTGTCCTAGGCAAGACTCCTGCTGTTTCATGAAAGTCTGATGTACATACATGGGCTGGCTGCTGAATGATTCATTTTCTGGGGTGAGGCACAGGACTGCTGTAACTTAGCCTAATAAATGGTTAGAAGCCCTCGCAAGGTCAAAAGCTGGCAGCTGGCCACTCTAAAGTGATAGAAGCCAGCTGTGGGCTCTGACTTCTGCTATATTAACTCAATATGTATTGGAGCCTTTAGTTTGCTGGTCTCAGAAGCTGCTCTGGTGAGACTGTCACTCTTTGGCAGAAGCCGATGCTCAGTGACAGGTAATAAACTATCCAGGAGAAAAGGAAGGTGACATAGCACCCTGACATGCCCACCAGCCAGAGACCACAACCAAGGGCAACACCTGCCACCCCTTTTGTCTTGGTCACTGCTCATTCTGGTGGCAGAACCAGAGGCAAGTGGTGTGAAGGTACAGAGTAGGGGTATGGACTTGGGGGGACAGATTTCCAGCTCAGCTTTGCCACTTCCTCAACTGGGGGAGCTCTGGGTGAAGCCATGTCTTCTCCATAAGCTTCCATTTTCCTTGCTGTGCAATGAGGATAATCATGACTATATGTACCAAATAAAATAATGGGCTCAGTACTGAGTGAGCTGTCATACAGTGTGGATGCCGGGCTGGGGTTAATGCAGAGGTTCCCACTTCTAGGTGATGTGCAAAGAAAATATGTTCTATATGGTTTCAATATATGAGTCTTTAAAAAAGTGATTGATTTGTAAATGACTTTGCAGGAATATATCTCTCATCTAAACCACAGAGCCAGGTTCTTTGCTAATCTGCCCATTTCTTGCATAGCGAAATTGTAGATGGCCATTCTTCCATGCTCTGAGGAATTTGCAGAACCAAAGAAACTGGCTTTGTGACAACCAAGTGGGGTTGCTCAGGCTACTTCCTTGGAAAGCCAGCAGTGTTCCTTCCACAGCCAGTCACAGAAGCCATGGGTATGCTGGCAAAGTCTTTGGAGTCAGGCAGGCTTGGGGACTCATTCTAGCTCTGCCACTTACTTGTCTATGTGACTGATGAATTCTATTGTCTAAGACACAACTCCATTATCTGTAAAATGGGAAATAATACTGACAATCTTATAGCATCGTGGGGATTAGCAATGATGATATCAGGTATCTAGTATTAATAAAGAGTACACCACATCCTATTCAGGGTGTGCCCGGGATTTTGCACCATGAGATATTAACAGAGAGCAGCCAAACAGCATCAACCTGAGTCTGCCATGTGAGCCCAGAGACTCAGTTGGTTCCCATGTGAAAATGCATCTTCCAATTATTAATACCAATGAAATAGTTATCAAATGCTTGCCACCAGGTCAATACTGGGTGTCTTGTGCTTGGGGGAGAGAAACAGGGAACTTTTTCTGTTAAACAGAGGAAGAACTAATGAGCTGCCCAGTTTTGGGAGCCTGAGACAGGGCTCTCTTGTTCTTAGGGAGCTGAGCATCGAGGTACAAAGAGCTGGGCAGAGGAGTTGTCTCAGGATCAACCTGTGTGCTAGCTGTGCTGCCCAGCATGAGGGGAGAGGAGTGGCACCAGGCACCTTCTTGCTCTCGGGGTCAGGACATGGCATCAGCTGGCTAGGCCTTCAGAGTAAAATGTATTCCCATGCCTCCCAGGCCTAGTCCTGCTATCTGTGGGACTTGGCACCCCTTGGAGAGGGAATTCCAGGTTGTGGGTACCTGGAGTCTGATCTGGGGGAGGTGGAATGCTCACGGGCATGGCTCAAGAACTGCTCACTCTATCTATACAGAGGTGCATGGCTGGATGGGGGCCAGAATGGGGCCCTTTGAAGCATGGGCCTGGGTCCTAGGGTGCCTGATTGCCCCCAGCTCATGCCAGCATTCTCTTCTCACGGCTAGACCCTGTTGCCCTGTCCCCAAGGCACTTGCTAAAGTCCCATCCCGGATTTGATGGGCCACCACTGCTGATCCCAACCTCCAAACTAAGCCTGAGGTACGGGCTTTGATACCCATCAGATAGAGGCCTGATGGGTCCCCTTAGACACTGTGATCAGGGTCCTGACACTGCCCCTGGACCCCATTATTTCTCAGGCCTAGAGAAATGGGCCTGGGCAGAGGAGTGGCTTCCCAGCCTGCTTCTCTGGTTAGGATAAAGTCTTGCTGCAGCATTTCTCAACAACGGAGTCTTGTGCTTTGCTGGCATCACTCTGCAAATCCCTAATAAAAATGTTTGCTCAAAATTCAGATGAGCAATGGGGAGGGGGTGAGCAGGGAGCCTGGGGTAAGAGTCAGGACACCTGGGTGATACCCAACTTTGCCACTTATTTTTTTATCATGATTAAACACATCAATTAAAGTGTAACATTTTAACTATTTTTAAATGTATAATTCAGTGTCACTTTTTTAAAATAAGAAACCCCATTTTGCTCTGTCACCAAGGCTAGAGTGGTACAATCATGGTTCACTGCAGCCTTGAACTCCTGGGCTCAAGTGATCCTCCCACCTCAGTGTCCTGAGGAGCTAGGACTACAGGTGTGCACCACCATGCCTGGCTAACTTACTTATATAATTTTATTTTTTGTATTTGGTAGAGATGGGAGTCTTGCTATGTTTCCCAGGCTGGTCTAGAACCTCTGGATTCAAGTAATATTCCCGCCTCAGCATCTCAAGTATCTGGGATCATAGGGGTGAGCAACTATGCCTGGCTAGTGCCACTTACCTTTTCTTTTCTTTTTTGATTGAGTCTTGCTATGTCACCCAGGCCTGAGTGCAATGGCGCCATCTCAGCTCACTGCAACCTCCGCCTCCCAGGTTCAAGCGATTCTCCACCTTGGCCTCCTAAGTAGCTGGCACTACAGGTGCATGCCACCATGCCTGGCTAATTTTTGTATTTTTAGTAGAGACAGGGATTCTGCATATTGGCCAGGCTGGTCTCAAACTCCTGACCTTGTGATCTGCCCGCCTCAGCCTCCCAAAGTGCTGAGATTACAGGCGTGGGCCACTGCGCCCAGCCACCATTTATTTTTTCTAAAAAAACCTCTAGTGTCCTCTTGCAGCCTCTGTCCTCTCCTCTGTATTCATTCATTACTTTTCTTTTTATCCAACAAATATTTATTGTCTATGATATCTCCAGCACTATATTAGATACTTGATCAGGGCTCTTCACAGTTTATGCTAACACACTCCTAAAACGATTTTGGAACACTAATTAACCACCTTGTGATGAACTGAATGTTTGCCTCCTCCCCTCAATTCATATGTTGAATCCCTGCCTCCCAAAGTGATGGTATTTGGAGGTGGGGCCCTTGGAGGATAATTAAATTTAGGTTAGGTCATGAGGGTGGGACTCTCATGATAGGAATAGTTTCTTTGTAAGAGGAGGGAGAGGGAGACTCCTTTTACCCCTGCCACGCAAGGACAGAGTGAGAAGGAGGCCCTCTGCAAGCCAGGAGAAGAGTCCTCACCAGGAACTGAGTTGGCCAAAATGGCTCCTTGATCTTGGACTTCCCCATCTCCAGATCTGTGAGAGAATAAATTTCTGTAGGTAAGACATCCAGTCTATGGTATGGCAGCCCAAGTATGGTATGAAATTGTGGTGTGGTGTGGTATGCTACGGTATGGTATAGTATGGCAGCCCAAGAAAACTAAGACACACCTCAAACATTTATAAACAGCAACTAAATATACTTTGTTTTGTATTTGTGCTTTAAAAATATTTTCACTAAAACCTCAGGCTACAAATTTCGCTTGTTGAGTTCATGTAAAATGTCAATTTTACAACCCAAATGGCAAAGCCATCCTCATTGTCAGGCCAATCAGCCAGTTTGGACTATTTTTCAGCCAAAAAGTCTAACTTTTTTTCAATTCACATAAACCATTAATATGCATCTCTGTGGCCACCTCTGAACACTAAGAGAGGTGAGAGATGGACACAGGTAACGTAGAGCCCTTGGCACCTGGCTGCCTCCTTCAGTGGTGCTTGTATTGTGCTTTGTCCTGGGGGTCTTCTTCCTTTGTAGCAATGCATTCTTGTATGTCCCTTTGGGAGAGGCCCACCCCTCAGGGCAATGTCCCCTAGAGGGGCAAGGCCTGCTTTTCACTTGTGAAGGGAAGGGGGCTTTGTAAGGGAGACCTGAGAAGGCCTGTCCTGGCAGACTCCAGCCACGTGTCCTGGAGACCAAGTGGAAACTGACAATCTGGGAATGGATGCTTTTACCACGTTCTGTGCCTGTGCACCACTTGGAAAGTCCTCACATACCCTCAGCAGTCTGGGTAGGCTGTCAACTTCATCAGTTGAAGACAGCTACACTAGATGATCCCCAAAGCTCCCTTCTAACATTCTAGGATTTGACATCTTGAGCCAAAGCCTCTGTTGAGGCTCCACCTAAATCCCAAATCCTTCTCTTCCCCGCCCCCACCCTGCCTGGCTGCTCGACAGTGCCCTCATGCCCTAGGAGGTTTTCCCTCTAGAAATAGAAAACTCACGCACTACACCGCCGTGTGTGTCACCCTCTCCTGAGTTGAATTCTACTATCTGACCCAATTCACATACACATTAACTCTTTCCGGAATTTAAAAACTGAAATGACACTTGAGGTCATGGAATTGGAGAGTCACACACACACACATACACACACACACACACAAACACGCGCACACACACGGCAGAAGCAGTCATTCAGGCATGCTCTCCACTACAAAAGTCTGCACATCTTCCTTTCAACTGGCTTTTTTCTGAACGATATCAGGCTGGGTGGATGTAGGCCACACATGCTGTGTAGGCCGACGTGGCTTTCACAATAACGATGAGAAGGAGGTCTCAAATCCCAATGTCAAATGACTTGAGGAGCTAGCTCTTTAAAAAGAACCCCTCGTTCTGCAGAAACACACACACCGAGACATATAAACAGACACACACACACACAGACACACACCCGATTATTTTATTTTATAAAGCAGAGAGTCAAGAGAAACCCCCAGTGCACGCGTTTACCAAGTGCTGCTTCTGTACTCTTGGTTTCCTTTAGGCGGGACAGCCCTGCTGAGCCCTGGATACTGTATTGTAAAAGGAAAAGTAGGTCATGGCCACAGGCTCTCAGTCTTCAGCACAAATCAGTTGCAGGGAGATAAAACCTGTCACCCACAAGGAAGTAGGCACGTGGGCACCCACATGGCCACCCTGACTTCTTCTCTAAGGCTGAGGCAGAGCCCATGTTCCTGGGGAATGCATTTTATTACAACCACCAGAATGCCCGGAGCGATTTTTTTTCTTTGAAGTTAGCAGCTTTTTAAAGGAAAGGTGAAGTTCGTAAAAAGCCGTGGATGTTGTACAATGACACCATCCATCTTTTATGAGGTTCGGGGCAGGCTGAACACCTCCTTGTAATTTACTAAAAGTGGTGGCCCTGGAGGCCACCAGCTCCTACTAGGATTCTCAGCTTCTCTGTGCCTTAGGAAAAGTCTTGGCTATGTGGCCCTGGCTGGGCCCCTGCCACATCCGGCTTGGTGGAAGGCTGGCCTGGTGGCTTGTGGGTGATGTGTGGAAGTGCAGCGGCAGACCCTGTGGGGGGAGGTGGATGATTTCAGAGTGGCCTTGGTCTCTGCCCACAGACACTCAGCTACCCTATCTCCAGGGTATGAGGAAGGATCCAGTCTTGGATGCTATTTGTCTTAGTTGGTTCAGGCTACAATAACAAACGCACCTTAGCCTGTGTGGCTTAAACAATAAACATTTATTGCCCACAGTTCTGGAGGCTGGGAAGTCCAAGATCAAGGCACCAGCAGGTTCCACGAGGGTCTGCTTCCAGGTTCCTAAATGGCACCTTCTTGCTGTACCCTCACATGGTGTCAATTGGAAAAGGAACTCTCTAAGGTCTCTTTTATAAGGGTAATAATTCTTTTTTTTTTTAGACAGAATCTTGCTGGGTCGCCTGGGCTGGAGTGCAGTGGCATGATCTTGGCTCACTGCAACCTCTGTCTCCCAGGTTCAAACGATTCTCCTGCCTCAGCCTCCTGAGTAGTTGGGATTAGAGGTGCCCACCACCATGCCCAGCTAATTTTTATAGTTTTAGTAGAGATGGGGTTTCACCATATTGGCCAGGCTGGTCTCGAACTCCTGACCTCGTGATTTGCCTGCCTTGGCCTCCCAAAGTGCTGGGATTACAAGTGTGAACCACCGTGCCCAGCAAGGGTAATAATCCTAATTGTGATGGCTCCACCCTATAACCTAATCACCTCCCAAAGGCTTTCACCTCCCAAAATCATCACACTGAGGGTTAGGTATCAACATAGACATTTTGGGGAAGGGGACAACAAACATTCAGACCATCACACTATGGGTGGCCCTGAGTTCCCCTGTGGGATCAGGCTGAGTCCAGACAGGAAACTGCAGCCGCCTCCTTTCTGGTCTTCTCCTGCTTCCTTTGCTCCCTCTCTCCCACAGGCATGTGGCTCTGGTCCCATGTTACTTCTTCACCATGACACTTTCCTGTAGCCCTCTGTTCTGGAAAACAAGCTTCACTGCTGGACCCTGGGGCATGAGATGTGAGACACGCACAGCCAGAGATGTAGGCAGCCGCAGTTGCTCACACATCTTCATTCCCAGGAATAACCAGACACAAAGGAAAAACCAAACTGGGCCTGTGTACCAGCTCCCTCCCGCTTCCCAGGGTCAGGTAGTCCATTTCAACAGGGCAACCCACACAGAGGGCTCCACTCCTGGCCTCCCTGTGGAGCTGATGTGGGAGGGAGCTCTCTGTTGCTGGCAGGGTTCTAGACCAGGCCAGAGCAGAGCTGAGCCAGGATGACTCATGCATGGGCTGGGAATTGGTGCCTTCCAGCTCTGAGAGTCCCTGCTCTAATTTTACCTCAAATCATTTTTGTAATGAGTCAGGGCATAAGTACAAATTATTTAAACATAAGTGGTTATCGGGGGGAGTGGCGTGCAAACTAGGAAAGCCCGTGGGTGACCACAGCTCAGCTCCCTCAGGGAACAGATGCCAGCTAGGCTTCTCGGTGAGTGTTCAGAGGAGCCCTCTGTGCTGCCCTGCCTGCACCTCTCCAAAAGGAACCTGCCCTGGGCAGCCCAGCCTTGGCCTCCATGTAGGAGGAACTCTTCTTTGGTGCCAGATGGAGATGAATTTTGTCCCAGGATGTATCAGACCCAGAGTCACACCCATAACTCATTCATTCAGTGATGAGATTTGGGGCTTTCTGAGTTGATGATATTTAGACAAGATTTTAGACTTAGAGGTGATGGGTGCTAGAAGGGGTTAAGACTTCTGGGGATGTTAGTATGAATGTATTTTGCATGTAGGAAGGATTTGAAATTTTGGAAGGCAAAAGGGTGGGCTGTAGTGGGTTCAACGGTGTCTCCTCGAAATTCATGTCCACCTGGAACCTCGGAATGTGACCCTATTTAAAATAAAATTAGGGTCTCTCTCTCTTTTTTTTTTTTTTTGAACAGCGTCTTGCTCTTGCTCTGTGTTGCCCAGTCTGGAGTACAATGGCACAACCACAGCCCACTGCAACTTTGAACACCTGGGCTCAAGTGATCCACCTGCCTCAGCCTTCTGAGTAGCTGGGATGACAGGTGCATGCCACCACACCCAGCTAATTTTTGTTTCTGTAAACATAGGGTCTTGCTATGTTGCCCTGGTTGATCTTGAACACCTGAGCCCGTGATCTGCCTGCCTCAGCCTCCCAGAGTGTAGGGATTACAGATGTGTGCTACCATGCCTGGCTTGAAAATAGGGTCTTTAGAGATGTAATTAGTTAAGGATTTTGAGACAAAATGATCCTGGATTTCGAGTGAGCTCTAAATTCAATGACCTAGTATCTTTCTTTTTTTTTTTTTTTTTTTTTTTTTTTTTTTTTTTTTTTTTTTTTTTTTTTTTTTTTTTTTTTTTTTTTTTGAGACGGAGTTTCACTCTTGTTACCCAGGCTGGAGTGCAATGGCGCGATCTCGGCTCACCGCAACCTCCGCCTCCCGGGTTCAGGCAATTCTCCTGCCTCAGCCTCCTGAGTAGCTGGGATTACAGGCACGCGCCACCATGCCCAGCTGATTTTTTGTATTTTTAGTAGAGACGGGGTTTCACTGTGTTGACCAGGATGGTCTCGATCTCTTGACCTTGTGATCCACCCGCCTCGGCCTCCCAGAGTGCTGGGATTACAGGCTTGAGCCACCGCGCCCGGCCAACCTAGTATCTTTCTAAGAGAAAACAGAGGAAGATTTGGACACAGAAAGAAACGGGCCATGCGTTGATAGAGGCGGAAATTGCAGTTATACCTCCTCGTACAACTCAAGGAACTCCTGCAGCCACCGGAAGCTGGAGGAGGCAAGGCAGAAGTCTTCCTTAGAGCCTTCAGAGGAAGCATAAGCCGGCCAACACCTTGAATTTGGGCTCCTAGCACCAAAATGTGAGACAATAAATTTCTGATGTTTTAAGACACACGTTTTGTAGCAATTTGTTATAGCAGCCCTAAGACAGGGACGTGATGGGTTCACAGGCATGCCAGGGACACGATGCAGGGACACGTAAGTGTGTGGTGGTGTGTACCTGTGGTCCCATTTTGATACAGGGACATGAAGAGTTCACAGGCATGACAAGGACGGTGCTGCTGAGAAGTTCATCATCCAGCCAGGCCACAGAGCACCATCAGAGCCAGAAGAAGCTATTACTTGGTGTCCAAAAAAAGTCCCAAATGGAGGTTAGTGAGGCATAAACTGAGTGCTATCTAGGGCTGGGCCTGAGGTTGCAGAGTGGTGGCCACAGCAGGGTTTGTGGTGGGTATTGTGCTCTCTGCAGTTAGGTAGACATTGCCAAGTAGTAGATTTGTTTTGTTTTGTTTTTGAAATGGAGTTTCCTGCTTGTTGCCCAGGCTGGAGTGCAATGGCGTGAGCTTGGCTCACTGCAACCTCCGCCTCCTGGGTTCAAGAGATTCTCCTGCCTCAGCCTCCTGAATAGCTGGGATTACAGGCATGTGCCACCATACCCAGCTAATTTTTTATTTTTAGTAGAGAGGAGATATCTCCATGTTGGTCAGGATAGTCTTGAACTCCTGACCTCAGGTGATCCACCCACCTCAGCCTCCCAAAGTGATGGGATTGCAGGCGTGAGCCACCGCACCCGCCCTTAGTTGATGTTTGGCCCTGGGCAAATTCTTTGCCCTGAGCTTCAGTTTTCATATCTGTATAATAAATGCAATGTATCTACCCGGCAGGGTAGAGGCAGGATTAAATGAGGCATGCAATTGGCACAGGGTGGGTATTACACTGTTAGTCTCAGCCCATCCTTTTGGGTGGCTAATGCTGATGCTAACGGCCATGGCAGGGGTAAGTCCACGCCTTCTGAGAGTCTCAGTCTCCTCCTGTAGCCATCACTCTGCTGCATCTCTAATAAGCAGGTCCTGTGCCTTACACTGTGGTCAAGGACTTCTCATACAATATCTCACTAAATCCTCCCCATCGAACTGGGAGCTATTGTTATCTCATTTTACAAATGAGGAGCCTGGGGCACCGAAACCTCATGTAATTAGGATTCAAACCTGCTGGGCCCGTGGTTCCGAAGCCAGAGCCACTCATCGCTGTAATAAAGGTGGCTGTTGTTTTCACGGTCACGGTTTTGTTTTCGTTTTTTTTTAAAAGCACCAGATTTTTTAATGATCGCCATTCCGAGTGTTGAACAATGAGAACACATGGACACAGGGAGGGGAGCACTACACACTCGGGTCAGTTGGGGGGAAATAGGGGAGGGACGGTGGGGGGTGGGGAGCTGGGGAGAGATAGCAAGGGGAGAAATGCCAGATGTAGGTGATGGGGAGGAAGGCAGCAAATCACACTGCCACGTGTGTACCTATGTAACAATCTTGCATGTTCTTCACATGTACCCCAAAACCTAAAATGCAATAAAATAAATAAATGGGGGGAAAAAAAAAAGCACCATTCCTCTACCTGATTTCATTACCATTCAGGCCTGAAGTCACGTGCTGGTGAAGGATCCCGCAGGTGAAATCACAGAGGCTGTGCTGGAGAAACCCTGTGGGGGCTGCACGATGGCACTGCCAGACTTTTGGACTATGAGGCTGCTCCTTGGATTTACTCCGCCGGAGAGATGGGGAGGCTCTGGGACTCCAGGGAGGCTGGCAGCATGGCCCAGGGCAATGCTGAGGCTTTGGCTGCAGGGAGCTGCTTCCTTACTGGCCTCCCTGCTTCCTCTGTTGCTGCCCTCTGGGCTATTCTTGACATTAGAGCCAGCAAATGTAACATGCTACTGCTCTGCTCAAAACTTGCCGGATGTCTCCCGTTTCAGGCCTAGTAAAGTTGCATGCCTACGACAGCCTACCATCTCTATGAGATGTGGCCTCACCTCCTTTTCCATCTCCTGCCTGGTCCCCTCTGGCCAGACTCTCTTCCCTGTTGTTGCTGAACACACCAGGCCCACTCCTGCCTCAGGGCCTTTGCATTTGCTGTTCTCTCTGCCTGGAATATTTTCCCCAATACCGCTCCCCCAACCAATAGCCAAAAGGCTCAAGAGTGCCCTTTATTAGAGTCTTTACTCGGCCGGGAACGGTGGCTCACGCCTATAATCGCTTCAGGTCAGGTGTTCGAGACCAACCTGGCCAACATGGTGAAACCCCATCTCCACTGAAAATATAAAAATTACCCAGGCATGGTGGCATGTGCCTGTAGTCCCAGCTACTCAGGAGGTTGAGGCAGGAAAATCACTTGAACCTGAGAGGTGGAAGTTGCAGTGAGCCAAGATTGCACCACTGCACTTCAGCCTGGGTGACAGAGTGAGGCGCCGTCTTGAAAAAAAGAAAAAAAATGTTTTTGCTCAAATATGAACCCTTTCCTAAGAGCCCTAATTAAAATTGTAATCCCGCAGCCCGAGAAATCCCTGCTCCCCTTTCCTGCTCTGGTTTTCTACATAACACTGATTCCATCTGATAGTCTGTTTCATTTATGTATTTATTTGCCCTTATGTCCCTCATAGTTTAAGTGAAAACTCTGCAGGACAGAGAATTTGTTTTTTGTCTGTTTTGCTTTCTGCCATACACTCTGATGCCTAGAACACTGGCACGCAGTAAGTGTTCAATAACTGTTTGTCAAATGAATGAATAAATGAGGATTCTTAAGATTGTACAGGGTAATTGGCCTGGGTGCTCAGTCAGTGTTACTAGCATTCCTACCCTGCCTCCCCACAAAAAAGTGATTATAAATTTAGAAGAAAGTTTGCTGAGATCTGGGGAGAGCCATAGGGACATTTGCAAACCACCCTAAATTCAAATATTGGGTGGTATTCGGTGTCTGCTTACAGTCTGCACTGTGCTTGCTCCCTGCATAAGTTTTCTTCTTTCTAGATTCCATGCCTTTGCACATGCTGTTCTTAAATGTCCCTTCCTCCAGGAAGCCTACCCTGACTTCCCAAGACTAGGTTAGGCCTCCCTTATCCTTCTTTCCCCCGACCCTGCCCCAGCACAGCATTGTTCTGTATCTGCCAGTTGACTTGCCTGTCTATCCTACTAGACTGTAGGATAAAACCGAGATTTAGATCTGGCACGTAGTAGGTACACAGTCAAGGGCTGTTGGATGAGTTTGCAACCCAGGAGCCAAAAACCTTCCCAAATGGACACAGCCTAAGATAGTTGATCTGGATGCTTTGGGCTTATGGGTGCTGGTCCCATCCCGGCCCTGACTTGAGTCTACAGAGTGAGGGATGCCCCCAAGTTGTTTTGGTGGAGCACAGATGGCTATCACAAAAACACTGCCTCCCCTACTTCCCTCCCAAGATGGAGGTCCCAGGCCTGAGCAGTTTTGCACGTCAAACCTGCATTACCTACACATTTTTTTTTTGGATCCCAGCTCATTCCAGAGGATTTCTTTCAGGCCTGCAATTGCTAGTGCTCCTCCTTCCAGACCCTCCAGCCAAAGGCTGCCTTTTACTGAGGCTGGATAGAGAAAAGCTTCTCGAAGAAAGCAGCCTGCCAGAGAGATGGGAGACGCTTGGGTGCTAGGCAACTGGTCAGAAAGCAAATATTGGCCTCGTCTTGAGGGACCCTGTGCAGCTCAGACCTGGAGTTCTTTGTCTGGATGACAGTTTGCCATTTAACTAGATTCTCTACCTGAGCTGTCTATGGGGCCGTAACAGGCAATGAGAGGCTGTTAGCATCCCCTACCCCAGGCAGCCCGGAGCAGGAAGGAGCTGTAGCACTGGAGGGTAGGGTGTGTCTCCCATGTCCCCCTCCTGTGGAGTCTTGCCCTGCTAGTTCTTGCTGCACTCCCTCTGGGTGTCTTCCACCAGAAATCAAGATGCTCTTAGGGACATATTCCCTGTCCTCTCCACAGCCAGCCCTTCCAAGAAAA
Source organism: Cebus imitator (assembly GCF_001604975.1). Classification (NCBI taxonomy): domain Eukaryota; kingdom Metazoa; phylum Chordata; class Mammalia; order Primates; family Cebidae; genus Cebus; species Cebus imitator. Next base: position 4,354,039 of record NW_016107455.1, read on the forward strand.
GAAAAGAAAAAATAAATAAATAAAACCCTCAAAAGCAGGACCGTGGCAGGCATATCTGGTGTTTTTAGCTCTTCAGATAATTTTACCATTCCTGGAGTGCCTGCTCCATACTACAAATGAGGCGCTGGCACGTGCATGATCTCACTTATCACCCAGACCTACCCTGTAACATAGAAATCACAGATGTCATTTTATAGATCAGGACACTGAAGCCCAGGTAGCTTAAGAGCAGGGTTCATGGTCACACAGCTAGTCAGGGGCAGAATTGTGTTAAATCCAGGTCTTCCTCATTCCAGTTTCTTCAGAATCAAACCATGCTGTTTTTCTTACATGCCACCCTATCTTATGAAAGGGTTGACTGAGTATTGGGTACTTCATTGAGACTTACAGGATATTGGTTCTTGAGCAGAGGTAGATCCAGGAAAACACAAGCAAATAAATAAGCAAACTGACCCTAGTGAAGGAGACGCCGCCTCTTCCGTTGCTGTTTCACTCACGTGGTGGGAGCTCCATTCATGCAATATTCAGCTTTTCTCCTCAATCCCCTTCCTTCTCTGTTCTTACCACATGGCGAAAGCTGTTCCAGCCCTGTGCTGCCTATGATTGCAGAGGGAGACCACAGAATTCTAGCATTCAGTATTAGGTTAGGAAGATCATTTCCTCACAGAAATAAGCCATACCTCATAGAGACCTTATTCATCATAAAGATAACATTTTGGCCTGTATCCCATTTTATCTCTTCTAATATTTCAAAAGGTTCCCAACCTGGGCAGGAAAGAGGACTGTATTTATGGGCGTTCTTGAAGCCTGTAACAATCCTGTGGCCTAATTCCACTGGATTCTACCCAGGACACATGCTCTAAGAGCCCACCATGCACACAGATTGTGCCTCTGCTAGTGGAGACATCTAAGGAATGTGTGGTCCCTGTCCTCCTGGGCTTCACAGCCAAGCTGGGGAGACACAGCCAAGCCACAAAATGCACCTGGCAATTCTAAGGCAGTGTACTGGAACACCCTCATGCTGCTAGCAGGCAAGCGTGGAGTGATCCGCTTAAATCAGTATTCCAGTTGGGAGTTGCTATGTATAAATGGAAAACCCAATCTCAAAATATTGGAGTACAGTAATAAGTATTCTGCACTTTAACTCTGAAGCTATACAAAAGAGGATTTATTCTTTCTTCAGTGAATCAGAAAGTCTTCCATGGTCTTTCAGAAATTTAGGAAAATCACAATTGCTTGTGTTTTATAGCCCAGCACTATGTCCAGTTCTTTCCAGTTAATCTTCAGTGCAACCCTGGACAGATGATATTAGTATCTCCATTTCACAGATAAACAAAATGAGGCTCTGAGGACTTCAATAACTTCTCAAAATGACTTAAATAGGATTTCAACTTAGTCCGTGTGGTTCCACAGCCAAGTCCATCCTAGCACTCCTCCCTGCCTCTCGATAAACATAAGAGCCTTAAGCCCTTGACATTCATGAGAGTCATCCCGAGACGTCTGGGAGTTTCCAATTGACAAATTCCACTTTAGCGTATAATCACCTCCATAAAACACCTGTATTTCTTGCTCAGGCCCATGCCTTCTCAGTCCTCCTTACACTTCACCTACTTCTGTTTCCAGCAATGGTGGTTAAGGTTCTTTCCAGGGAACTCTGCTCCCTTTGTGGGGGTTGTTATGCAGGGAAGGTGGGCAGGGAGTAAGAGGGCTGGATCAAGAGGTGAATGCCGGACTGCATGCTTGGTTTACCTGCAAGCCACATCCCCACTCCTGTGCACCAGCCCAGCTCGCTGGAGCACATGGCAGAAATCAGAATTGCATGCCACGTCTGTTGCTGTGGTCAGATGGACATGATCCACTGCTTAAAACACACGTGTGTGCACACACCTTCCACACTCCCATATCCCTGCATTCGAGGTGGAGATACTACGCAGGGCTCTTCCCAGGAGGCCAGCGGCTGATGGCGGCAGAGCTTCTTAGAGTATGAAGTTGTACATTGATGGACACAATGTTTTCTTAATAACTATGTATTTTATAATGATTACTAGAATAAGTGTAACTAGTACATCAAACCCTGACTTCACAGATAATATGACTGTTCTTCCATCAATAGCAATGACAGGCAGTTTTCTCTGAAAATAGATTGAAGTAAATAAAATGAGTCAGCTCAAAGGAAAATATATAGTAAATCATAGGACTGCAGTACTTGACAATCCTTGGCAATGGCAAAAACCCTGAGGTGGTCCGTGGGTGAATGAGGTTGGGGGCACCATGGCTGCCAGGGTATGGCATGAGTAGGTGATGGGGAAACGTGGGTAGAGAGGAAACCTGAGGCCAGTTCCCAGGGATACTTGGAGCTTCAAAGAAGGGAAGTCTTGTGTTGTGGCTGGTAGACAGAAGGAAAAAAAATCCAAGCCTGTTTCGCTATTAGTAATTATGTGTGGAATAGACTGTGTGTGATGTTGAGGGAATTCAACATATAGGTAAGATCCCTCCAGGAAGAATTAAACACATCTTCTTTGAAGACGTGAATATTAAAAACAGGGCCCATTCTTGCTATGATCAAACACACTTCTAGGGCTTTTTCTTCACTTAAAAATACTTCTTAGTATGAAAAATTTCAAACAAGTACAAGTAGAAAGAATAGTATGAAGAATTCCATATACCCATCTCCAGCTTTTCCCTGATCACTTTTAATCCCTGAAAGAAGGACCATGTAACTGGGAGCTGGGAAAAGCGAGTGCTAGTTTGGCTCTGCCACAAATTGGCTGTGTGACCTTAAGGAAGTCACTTAACCTCTCTGAGCCTCTGTTTTCCCCTTTGTTCATCCCGGGATGAGCTCTATCTCCTAGAAGCCCCTTGTCCCCCAGCGCACTTCTATATGCTCATGAGGTAGCAATAAGCGAGCATTGCTAAGCTAAATGTGGTGCTGAGGGAATTAAACTGGTGAGGTCTGTTCTTTCATTTTTTGAAATGAAGATTATTTCCTGTGGAGACAGCCTAAGGAAGTGTGGGGACATGCTAAGTGATCCTGTTAGAATAGATGAAGTCAAATACTTTGAGATATGTCTCCAACTGAAACAAAAAGTTATGCAGTAATACTGGCTTTGCATTGGCAGTATTTGGAGACAACTGTGTATTCACACTGGAAAGGTAGGTTAGGTGAGCATCCACTGACTTGAGAAGACCACATAGGCAATCAGACTGGAAAATGAGGCCCCCAGGGAGCGCATGAAATCCTGCTTTACATCATTTGGTGATCTTTCTGGTTGAATTAATCAGATCACTGTTTACATGAGCCAACACAGAAAATGCTTAGCAAAGTGCCTAGAATCATACGTATTAGATATAACTTCTATGATTTCTATTTTCCATGCAGATGTTTGACTAAAGGGTTTATGGAGACACAAAGCTCACACACAATCAGCTTTGGTAACAAAGGGGCAAACAAAGGCAAAATAATCTACTTTGCCGCAAGAATCTGTGCTCTCAATCAGCAGCCACTCAGCAGCTGTCATTCCCTAAGACTGGCTTGCCCTGGCCACACCTTGCCACCCATGAGACCCTTGGCTCTTAGAGGATCCTTGCATATAGGGTCTTGTGCTTTCAACACACAGCCTTCATCATTGAGGACAAGGTGTGGTCTGACCGCTGACCCTGCCTGCCTTTCTCACTGGTTCGGTACCTCTGCTCGGGAGAATGCAGAGGAAAGAAACGAGGCAGTACATGCTGGCAGTAAGAAGAGCAGGACAGGAGTGAGTAGCTCTGAGTTCTGCTCTTGGGACTGCCACTGTGTGGGCGTGGGCAAGACCCTCCTCTCAGCAGTCTTGGTCTCATCCACATAACAAAAGCATTAAACTAAGTCACGTGGGGGTATGGTTAGCATTAACATAGTCTATTCTGTAATAATGATGACATAATGATTATATTAATATAGACCATAACACCATCACTATAACAACATACAACAACCATCACATGCATTACAAAGACTCCCCAGTGGCCTTGGCTCCTGGGACTGCTCATCATAGTTCTAGTTACTCCTTAAACACACTTTCACAGGGTTAGATGCTGGGACACATGGCTGCTGTCTTTGAAAACCTCATAATGGAATGGAAGAGACAAGGAAAAGATCAATTAAAGTGCAGCAGGAGCTATTACGGAAAGAGGAACAGGTGCTTGGGGAGTCCAGAGGAGGCTGCTAGGATCCTAAAGGGGCTGGAATTTCAGCTCATCTTTGAGCTAAACATCTGCTCTTCCATCTTGAGTCAATATGGAATTTTCATTCATTCAACAACTGTTGGTTGAGCTCCTACTGAGCCCCGGGCACTGTGCTGGCTGTCTATGAGAGCTCAGCATACAAAGTCTACGGCCTCTTGGAATTACTATGAAGAGGCAGACGATGCACAAATAAACTAAAATGTGGGTTGCCAATTCTATACACAGCTATGAAGAAAGCTCAGGAAAGATGTTCAGGAATGACAGAGACCGATAGGCCTTAGAGACCTGGGGGTCCTCCTTAAGGTGGTGGCCACTAAGCTGGGATCCTCTATGTGAGGAGTTGGGAGAGCATCAGAAGGTAATGGAAACAAAAGGGCAAAGAGCCTGGTGGGCTCCTCAAGAAACTGGGAGGTCAAGTGTCAAGACCACTAAGAGAGAGATGAGGCTAGGGGTGAAGACAGGTGCCAGAGCGTGCAGGCTTCATAAGGAGTTTGGGAGGAAGCACTAATGGGGGAAGGCAGGGAGCGAACTGATTTACCAATTTTAAAAGCACTCCAGGCCAGGCACAATGGTTCATGCCTGTAATCCCAGCTCTTTGGAAGGACAAGACAGGAGGATTGCTTGAGGCCAGGAGTTCGAGACCAGTCTGGGCAACATAGTGAGACCCTGCCTCTACTCAAAAAGTCACTCTGGATTCCTGGTAGAAGATGAAACACAGGGAACCCTGTGAATTTGGAAATGCCAGTTTGGAGATGTACCCTTCAGGCAAGAAGTCACAGTAGCAGCCAAGATGGAGCTAGGTGGGTGGGCTCAGGATAGGTACTGAAGGTGGGTGGAGTTGGCCTAATTAGCTGGTGGATAAGATGTGGTGGTGGGGAGAAGGGAGAGGCAGAAATAAAGAGTGACTCCCAGGTTCCTGGCTCAAGGTATGAGCCAGATGGAGGTGCTGTTTTCAGAGAGGGCGAAGGCAGGGAGAGAAACAGAACACTTCTGGGATCACAGGCTTCTCTGAGGATGAAATGACATGATGTGTAAAGAGCGCCTAGTGCACAGTGTGCACTCCATAAATGCCGACTCCTTCATCCCCTTCCTGTATTTAAAACGAACTTCAATGCAGTAGGGCAACTTTAATGAAATGCAGGCAGGCCTGGCAGCCAGACCAGTAGACAGAATGGGGTTGGGGAGCTTCTGGGCAAACCATAGGCACTGTGCCAGAAAGCCTTGCAAGGGCGTGGTGGGGCTCACCCCTGCTCAGCAGGAAATAAGAATTCCTCCTGACCTGGGTGCAAGTGAATTCAGCCAGCAAGGCTGTCAAAAAACAATTGCCTAAATGAGCAAGTGCATTGTGCCTTACTGTTTACAAAGTACTTTTGACATATATATCCCTTTTGACTCCTACAGTCACAGAGAAGCAGAGCCATAATTCCAATTTCAGGGAGAGGGAAGCTCAGGCTTAGAGTACATTAGGGACTTGCTCAAGCTCACACAGTGAGTCGGTGGTTGACCCCAGCCTTTCTAATTCTCACTGAGGGTTCCTCAGCACAGCCAGTTTGTCCATCAGCCACCCCTGACAAAAGCCCTAGGAGGTTTTTAAGAGCCAACAACAAGAAGAAAATTCGATCTGAAAAAAATGTAATTGGCTCCAATATACAAAAAGAAAGGGAAGGAATGAAATAAATAAATGTTTGTTCACATGTTCACCACATGTCAACTTCATGCCACAGCAACTTCACTCGTTGTTCCATAGAGCATTTAGTAAGATTTCATTACATTTGAAAATAATGTGTGAGCCACATTCTCCTCGCTCTGCAAGAATTCCAGAGTATATGGGATGCGTGTTCAGAAATCATAGCCAGTGGTGAATTAGTTGGTGAGCCAATTTCTAGTTAAATAACTGCAAAGGCAGAATTTTAAAATCCTTTCAAAGTATTTTATGGCAAAATGTTATATTTTTTTGTGAAATAAGGAGTCCTTTTTAGTGTGTTTGATACAAAGTGAGGTGTGGTTTCAAATACATACAAATGTCGAGGGCCTGAGAGACCTTCGATGTCCAGTTGGCAGCTCTTCAGCTCTCCTTAGGATCTCTTTTCTAAGTTTATTTGGTTTTCATGAAACTTTGTGAATCAAAAAAAAGAAAAGAAAAGAAAACCACCTAAAATTGTCTCTGGTTTTAACCTACCATCATTTTTGGAGGAAACGTTTCTAGGAGACAGAGACAAGAGACAAAAAGAACACAGTAGCTTCCAGAAAATCAAGGTGGAGAGAGCCTACCCAGGTTTACTGTCAGCCAGGAGGCCAGGAGAGAAGTGACCCAGCAGAGGGAGCTTCCCGGAGAGGAAGGAGTGAGTTGGCTAAGCTTCAGTTTTATAGATCATGCATGCACTCATTTTTCTGAGCATCTCCTCTGTGCCAGGTGCTGCTTTAGGTACTTGGAATAAATCAGTGGGCACAGGAGACAGAGGTCCCTGTGTCTCAGGGAGCTTAGACTCTGAAGAATATGTGTACATGGAATGGGAGAGACAGGCAGAAAACAATAAACATAATAAGTAAGAGAGTGATACAGCATGTTTGAAGGTGATGGAAGACTATGAGAAAGCAGAGGTGGGTGAGTAGAATGGGGATGCAGGGGAAGAGGGGGTGTGGTTTGCAGCTGAAACTGGGTGGCCATGCTTGGCTTCACTGAGAAGGTGAGATCAGACTTGACTCAACTTTCAAGACTGCAAAGTGGTAAAGGAGAGAAACTTGTGGATATCTCAGGAAAGAGCATTCCAGGCAGAGTGACCAGCAAGTGTAAAGGCCCTGAGGTGGCCGTATGCCCAGACCATTCAAGGAATAGTGAGGAGGCCAGTGTGGGGGGAGTGGCTGAGTATGTGATAGTGAAATTGATCAGGGCAGTAATGTGGGCAAGAGCATTTAGCTACTGTGATGCCTGCAGCTTTTCGCTGAATGAGCCACTGGGGCTTTTGAGCAAATCATTAATGTGATCTTACGGATGTTTAAAATAACGTAATAAGGATAGACTATGGGGACTGCATTAGTTTCTTGTGGCTATTTACTATAAGCTGGATGGCTAAAAACAACAGGAATTTATTCTCTCAAAGTTCTAGAGGCCACAGATCCAGAATTTGTTTCACTGAGCTGGAACAAATGTGGGTTCCGTGCGTCAGGAGGTCCACACTCCCTCCGGAGGCTCCAAAGGAGAATCTGTTCCTTGTCTCTTCCAGCCTCCGGTGGCTCTGGCATTCTTGGCTTGCAGCCACCTCACTCTCATCAATCCCTGTCTCCGTGGTCACATCTTCCTCCTCTCTGTACGTGTCAATTCTCCCTCTGCTGCTACTATGAACAGTTATGGTGATATTTAGGGCCTACCTGTATAATCTTAGATGGTCTCTCCATCTCAAGTTCCTGACTTAATCACTCCTGCAAAGAGGCTTTTTTCCCAAGTAAGGCAACATTTACATCTTCCTGGAACCAGTATTTGGTATTTTTGGAGGCCATGACCCAGCCTCCTACAGGGGAAAAGGTAGAAGTAGAAAATCCTGCCACGAGCCTTCCGGAGTCATCCAGGTAATGCATGGTGATGGTTTAGACGGGATGAACAGTGCAGGCTGTGAGACATGGCTGGATTCTCAACATCTTTGAAAGGTAAGGCCAACGGGATTTCCTGACAGACTGGAGGTGGGGTGAGAGAAAGAGAAGGGTAGAGACCGAACACAAGGTTTTTCACCTGAACGACTGCAAGGATGAAGGTGTCCTCACTGAGAACAGAAGACTGTGGGTGGAATAGGTTTTGGGACTAAGAACAAGAGCTCAGTTTTAGATGTGGGGGCGGGGTGAGATGTCTAAACATCCACACAGAGATGTTGAGTAGGTGGCTGGGGAGAAGAGCCCAGGGTTTGGGAGGAAGAGCTGGGCTGGAGATTTTAATAGTGGAGCATTGGCATGGAGATAGTACTCACAGCCAGGCGACTGGAGGAGATGAGCAAGGGAGCAAGTATATAGAGAAAAGGGAATTAAAGACCAAGCCCCGAGGTCCTCCAACACTAGGAGGTTGGGGAGAAGAGGAGTCTCCGCAGGAGTGAGCTCTGAGACAAATGAAGGACAAGGACGGGGCCCTGTCTGGGAAACCAAGTGAATAGACACGTCAGTGACAGGTGGTATAATATGGCCTTCATGCCAAGACTGAAATCTCAGTCAGGGCTGCAGCCCTGCCTTCTAACTGTCCTTCCCTCTGGGCACATCTGGCAGGTATCTGCTCACTCCGGAGGCTTCTTGCAGCCCCCAGGCCCCAAAGCATAACTTTATGTAGTGGCTGCATAAACCTTAGTTCCACCAAAGGCAGGGTTCGTGGTGAAACCATTCACTCTACAGGTCACGGAATCTGCTGGCTGTCAGGATTCATGCACCATGGGCTTGGGACTTACTGGCCTGTTAGCTTGTAGCTATGGAGGTGAGATCATGGCGGGAGGAGAAGATGGTCTCAGAAAAGTGAGTGGGGCCGATCCAGAAGGTATGGGGGTCTGAGTTCACAGGCTAGGAGGTCAGGAAACAAAGAAGCCGCTGGGTATCAGGGATTCCTGGGGCCAGACACTTCTAGGGAGTAATCCTGCCTCTGACACCTTCTACCTGTGTCGATCTTAGGCAAACTCATTCTCTCTAAGCCTCAGTTTCCTTATTTGTAAAATGGGGCTACAAATACCTGCTTCCCAGGAAAGTAATAATATACTGTGTTTAAGCTACCAGGCACATTATAGGTGCTCAAGGAATTTTGGTCATTTTCCTTGTGTTGATTTGAAACTACTTGAGTTAGTCCTGACATAATACTCACCCAAAGGGAGCTGCCCCTTTTTAGAGGAGCTGGGGGTGTGAGTGGCCAGGCCCAGGCCTTGGAGGCCACAGCCGGGACCCTGCTCCTAGTGTGGGGCTATAGCCCAGCCCAGCACTTCACGACCATCTTGCAAATGTGTCCAGCAGGGCCAGGGGAGATCATGCCACTGGCTCCCAGAAAAACGTAACACTAGGCTCAAAAAAAGTTCTCTGAGTGGAACAAGAAGAGGCCTGGGCTGTGAGTTCTGCCCCCGTCCTGTCGTGTTTAGCTCATGTACCATGTTCTTGGGCAGGTCACTGCTCCCCTGTAAGCTTCGTGAATTCAATTTGTAAGATGAGGGGTTTGAACTACATTGGTCATTTTCATAGTTTTGCTTTGTAGGAAACGGTTCTCAAAGAGAAAAGCCTTGCATAGAACCCCAATGTTTTAAACAAATGAAAGATGCCCTGGTTACAGCAGGGAGGGAGTCCTGGGCATTGAGCCTTGCTTATCTCCCCCAGGGTGCCCAAGGAGCCTCCATGGAACCCTACAACCCTAAGGAACAGACTTAGAAAAATTCCGACTAAAGGCAAAAATGGTGCCTCTGATTTTAAAGCTATATGTAATCGGTGTTAGATGGATTGGTGCTGATGAATATGTATTTCAAATAGTTATGTGCAAAAACATATTTATGTGTATACTTTATTTCCATTTTAAACTTGCAGACAGCAGGCCAAATTCTTAATGTTTTATGCCTACTTGCTACTTTCCTGATGTCAAATTCGCTGCACAGTTATATTCAAAGAAGGAATTGATTTAGTATTTGTAGTAAATTAAAACTGCTTTGACTATGAGAGACAGACAGACAGATCCTGGGCTAAATATTTCTAAGTTCTTTCATAGCTCAGAATGTTGTTTTTCAATAGTTAGGGCAGGAAAGAGTTAAAACCAGCTTTAGTTGAACACCTATTATGTACCA
>NW_016107455.1:4364096-4467577 GCF_001604975.1 Cebus imitator
TTTTTTTTGAGACAGGGTCTTACGCTGTTACTCAGGTTGGAGTGCAGTGGCACAATCATAGCTCACTGCAACCTTGAGCTATGAGGTTGCAAGAGATCCTCCTAGGCTCAAGAGATCCTCCCACCTCAGCTTCCTGAGTAACTGGGACTACAGGTGTATGCCACCATGCCTGGCTAATTTTTTATTTTTGTGGAAACAGGGTCTTGCTATGTTGACCAGGTCTTGAACTCTTGGCCTCAAGTGATCTTCCCACCTTGGCTTCCTAAAGTGCAGGGATTATAAGCATGAGACACCACATTGACCCCAGGTACCATCTTGTATTTTATTTTAATGTTTTGACCAGTGTAATGCGGGTGCAAGTACCATTTTTCCCACTTTGCTTATGGGGAAACTGAAGCTCAGAGAGGTTAAAGTGACTTACTCAATGTCATACAGCTAATAGATGATAGTTTCAGGATTCAAACTCAGATCTGTATGCAAAGACTATGCTCTTCCCACCCACTGTTGTTTCTAAAGGCAAAAAGTCCCTTTGATTTCAGGAGATAGTCACTGAATTGTACTAAGAATATCCCTTTTATTGATCGGTAAGTTCTTGGTGTAGCTCTAGCTTTCCCATCTACATGACTCATGCTGAACTCCCATGAACCCTGTGAAGTAAGCAGGCCAGGTACTATCGAATCCATTTTTCACATAGGAAAATTGAGGTTTGGAGAGATGGAGTGACTTACTTAAGGTTGTGCAGAGCATGAAGAACTGGGGCCTTGCTATTCCCTCCTGAACCTTCTCCCAATCAAGAGTGTGGGCCATATGCCATAGGGCTGTCTTGCCCAGATAGTTCATGCCCCCCTTCTTTAGGAGAATTCATTTCATTTTCAAACAGCACCCAGTTCTTTCATCACTGCAGCTTTTTCATTTATTAGGTGTTCAATTTCCCTCACATTCATCATTTATTTGCTCCTGCTTTTCATTTTTTAAGAGGTGAAGGAAATGCAAATTAGCAAATGAATGTCATGTATAATACAGCCGGCCCTGCTACAAACAGCTTTTGTTACAGTCTGCTCCGTTCTAGGACAAATTGGTCTACAAGTACCCGAAACACCTCTCTGGATGTGTTGACACAGACCCAGCCCAGAGACCAGATTTTCTGCTGATGGCCTGCCAAGGAAAGGACAATGACAAAAATGTGCTTTTGTTTGGTCTGCCATTCCCAGGGTCAATATATTGGGTAACATCTTCAGCATTGTTTTCCTGAGCCATAGAAAAGTGTGTGCCCAGCCCTGCGATGGGTGCACAGACTCTCCAGTGCTATTCACATGGTGCAGCTTGGGGCAGCCCCCTTCATTCTTGGCCTTAGTTCTTGAACTACCTGACCTCATGTGTCCCTTGCACTTGACTCTGTTTCTTGGCAATTCTAGCTGGAGTTCTGCCACTCGTCCTTCTATTATGCCTTTGCCCAGCATCTTTGGCTGATTATGTGTTCTCTTCCCTCATCCAAGAACTTGGCTTTTCATTGGGCTATGGCCACATCTCTCCATTTTAGCAACACACTCACAGACTGCCTTGGCCTCTCAGATTTATGGAGTACTGTCCTATCTTCTATCCCATGCCTCTATCAGGTCTGATTTGTTCTTGTGGGTGAAACCCAGATCCACCTGGATCCCCAGGGGTGAAATGTATGTTAAGCTCCAATAGAAATAACATTTGCCATTCATTGCATGCTGGACACCATGTTAATGCCTTTGTTTGCTAGGTATCATCTCAGTCCATACTCACACTCCTGTAAGATAGTTATCACAGTAGTCCCACTCTGTAGATGAAGAAACAGGGAAGGTGTACAACTTCCCAAGATCACACAGCTCACAAGAGACACAGCTGGAGTTCAAATGCAGGTCCATGTGTTTTCAGCTGTGTGCAACACTGCCTCCCAGCTAATACGAACAGCTTCAGGAATTCAAGACCAAACATATATTACTGACTGTGGTTTCTAGCTAGATTTTAGTCATGAGTATACACAAACACAATCATGTATGCATGCACATATATGCACACCACCCCTCATTTGTCTCTCTGGGAGTTGTGGGAGCTACAACAGAGCTGAAAATGAAAAATTACCACCAGGTCAGTATTATTAATGCTTCATGGAAAACATTCCACTTCCAAACAATTAGGTTGATGGATTTTCTTGCATCTTTTTTCTTTTTTCCTACTTATTACTACAGATGTTTATAAGAAGAAACAAAAGTTTCTGCCTCTGTAGCATTGACTAGCATTTGCTGGCAGATAGGATCCTCTCTGGATGGTCTAGGCAGTCAGAGGCAGAGGATTTGCAGGTATGAGTGACCATCTGACTCCTGGGACTCGAGACTCTGGTTTTCATGAAAACAAGAGGAAAGTGAGGATCTGCTTTTAAAAGGAGGAGTTTTAAAATAAAATAAATTAATATCTAGTCTCTTCTTTGAAGAACCTTGGATTTTCCAAGTGTAAAATGTGGAAGTGGCTTGATCTTGGTGGATGTTCCAGCCCCATAATGCCAAGACCAGACTGGGGATAATTAGGTGAGGCAGCATCCTCCAACTCACCCAGGCTCTGTACAATTAAACCATCTGCTGAGTTCTATAATTCTATGGGTTTCTAGGATATTCTTTCCTCTAATTTTTTTTTCTTTTTTTTGTGAACTACAGGTCACCAGGGGCAGCCGTAGAAGAGAGGAATCTATTTTGATCCAAGTTTTCTAAAACCATTTCCATCAAACTGCTAGTGGTTTTATTAACAGGCACTTTGGAGCTTGGAGGTGAAGTCCACCAGCTAAGAACATCAAAACTGCCAAGGAGGCTCAGGCAACTATTCCAGAGGTAGCCCTGGGCTGCTGACGAGAGCCAGGTGGATTTTTAGGGTGTGAATCTCAAAGGTCAGGGAACACTGTCCAGGAGTTTCTATCAAACCTGTAATCCTCTCTCTACCTCCAATTGTGCCTCCCCGTCCCCGTCCTCATACTGTCACCAATATGATCATCTTAAAATGCATATCTCAGACATGATCATATCATCTTGCCTTCTCTTCTCAGATGAAATCCTTCAGTAGGGACAGAAATGAAGTTCTTTAATCTAGCTGAAGCCTTTCTAAGGACGATCTACCTCTGCTACCCCGAACCCATGTGCTGGCATCATGAAGCCTCATGCAGGCTTTGGATGCACCCAGCTTCCTCTTACACCCAGGTTTCTGCCCATACTGTTTCTTGTGCCTGGTATACCTATTTCCCTTCTTCTCCATCTGGTTGACTTCTATACATCCTTCAGAGCTTTGCTTAGGTATCAGCTCCTTCATGAAGCCTTCCCTGATTGTCTCTCCCACTTTGTAGGCATGTAAAACCTAACCTAACTTAAAATTTGTTTTAATTACCTCCAAGCTTTGTTTTTTAAAAAGATATTTGATCCATGGGAATAGTGCTCACATTGTAACAGTAAGTCAAGGGAGCAGAATGCAAGAAAACATGCTAAACGTCCTCATTTTTGTTAACTAATCCTCACACAGACATGTGCATGGGTGCATAGCAAACAGATCCAGAGAAAATATACAAGGGTGCTAACAGTGGTTGCCACTGGTGGGGGAGTTACATGCAATTTTTATTTTCTTCTTTTACGTTTACAAATCATCTACATTTTGTCTGATTATCTAATTGATGAGGCTTCATGATGCCAGCACATGGTTTTTGGGTAGCAGAGGTAGATCGTTCTTGGAAAGGCTTCGGCTAGATTAAAGAACTTCACTTCTGTCCCTACTGAAGGATTTCACCTGAGAAGGGAAGGCAAGATGATTATCTAATTGATAATCAGACAAAATGTTATTTAGAAATAAGTAGTTTTTTATTTGTTTGTTTTTTTTTTTTTTTTTTTGAAACAGAGACTTACTCTGTTGCCCAGGCTGGAGTGCAGCGGCACGATCTCAGCTCACTGCAACCTCCACCTCCCAGGTTCAAGCGATTCTCCTGTCTCAGCCTCCTGAGTAGCTGGAACTACAGGTGTGCACCAACACACCCAGCTAATTTTTGTAATTTTAGTAGAGGCAGGGTTTCACCATGTTGGCCAGGCTGGACTCAAACTCCTCACCTCAAATGATCCACTCACCTTGGCCTCCCAAAGTGCTGGGATTATAGGTATGAGCCACCGCGCCTGGCCAGAAAGAAATAGTTTTGCTGAATATTGTATGTGAATGTAAAGAAATTGGTTAGATCTCTGTCTGCTGACATGTGATAAGGTAAAATGGGTAAGCTTTAGACTAATGTGTATAGTTTCTGATTAAAAACATACAAATAGGTGACTATATGCTTATACATGTGTCAACAAGGAGTATGCGGTGGAAATGTTCACATCAGGCAGGTAACACTGGTTACATCAGGAGGAGGGGGGATCGGAGGGACAGGCGGGGTGGGGGAGTCAGATAATTTACTTTGCCTTTATTGATCTTTGCAGTGTTTTATTTCACTTGCCATTGTAAGCATGTGTCACTGTTGTAAATTCTCAAAAATCAAATAGAGAACAAAAGGCTCTAAATAGCGAGGATGAACCAAGGTGTTTATAATTAGTAATATAAGATTTCAGGCACGTCAGAATGTTATCTCCAAACTTGATTTTCTGGACGCTTCACTGGAGTAATTTGTTAACACTTTTAGTTTAGAAATTATCTAAAACTTAGGGAAAAGCTGAAAGAATACTATAAAAAATGGTACAAAGAACACCAATATACCCTCTACCCAAGTTGCCTCTTATTAATATCTCCCTCCACTTGCTTTATTGTTTGTTCTTCAGTACAGTAATGTTTAATTCACACTAGGAAAAAACACATTACAGATTCATACACCACTATTTACGCCAGACTAATTGCCATGGACTTGAGTGGTCACTTTAAAAAATACTATTTCTTAAGCTACAGCTATGCTGCATGTGTACGAAAAAACCATAGAGACAAGATTATTCTTTGAAAACTGAATACTATCCAAGTGTTTGTCCACAGATTAGTAAAATACCTTATAGTAAGCCTATGTAAGGACTTGTTATAGAGCAATCAAAAAACAATATGAATTTGTGTGAGATGATATCAAATAGGTCTGAGGTACATGAAGTAAAAAATACAGAACAAAATGTGTAGAATATGAACCCAATGTGCAAAGAAAAATAGATATGTGCTAGAAAGAGACGTAAGAAATGGTTGGCTTACTTTTAGGAAGAGTGCTGGGGTCTTTTTATTATACTTTCTATTATGTACTTTTTTTACACTTTGCATTTTTAAAAACCATAAGCATGTATGACTTTCATGATAATAAAGAAATGAATTGGCATAGAAAATTCTACTGCAAGAGAAAAGCTGTTTACCAGTTCCTCTTGGTTTTGGAATATGGAAGGAGACCATTTCCCATCCCCGGTGGGTCTGCCGGGAGGTGATGGGCAGACCTAAGTCCCCTGAGGCATCATCTCCCAAACAGTAGCTCTCCCTACCCCCTAAAGCAGGTGCAGGTGCAAAGATGGTGGGCTGCCAGGCCCCGGGGTGTAATCTAGCCTACAGATGTGCTACCTACCATCCCAGAGTGCTCTGAAATTTGAGTCAACATTGAAAAAAATGGAGTGATTTTACATAATACATTCAGATTCCCAGCCTATTTGCAGAAATCTGACAAAACCAGGGCTGCATCTGTAAGGACAACTGTGGGCAGCAGCCAGGTATGGGCTGCCTTTAGCAAGTGAGGACGCCTCACTGACCAGGTGTCCTCCTTTACAAAGCCCACTAGGAACTGACTCCCCTGCTCCAATGTCTTACGGGTGAGGCCCTGCCCCCTGATGGAAGGGGGATTTGAACATCTCTCCACTGCATTCTGTTAGTCAAGCAATATTTTCTACTAGAGCCTGTCCAAGCATATCCTAAGAAATTCCACAGTAGGAGGAGGGCTGTTATCTCACATTTTTAGTATATAGGTGAAGTGGCGGTGGCTCAGAGAGGTGAGGTAACTTATCTAAGGTCACACAGCAAGTTAGTCTCAGGGTCAGGATAAGAGCCTAGAGTGCCAAACTCCCACCCCAGTGCACGTTCCTCTGTCTTATGTGGCCTCCCACAGACTGGCTCCCAGATTGGGTGACGAATGAGAGTTGGGGGCTGGACGTTCCATGCACATCACCTAGCCCTCCCTTCTCAGGCACCATTTCCTGAGCAAGGACATGGTGGTATCTAGGTCCTCTGCCATCCAGAGAACACAGGTACAACAGCAATGACAACCACCGCTTCCTTCACAGCACATGTGTCCCAAGAGGCAGGATAGGTGAGAGGTGGCTTTAGTACTTCCTAGCTGGGTAACCTTAGGCAAGTTATTTGTCTCTCTGTTCTTATGTTTCCTTGCTTGCTAAGTAGAGATTATATTATAATAGTACCTCCCACCTCGTAGGATTGTTTTCAGCATTAACTACATTGGTGTGTGCAAAGTGCCTAAACCATGTCTGGCACATCGTAAGTGCTCTACAAACACTTTTATAGGGCAGGGACCGTGCTGAGCATTTTGCTGGCTTTCTCTTAGCCTTCCCAACTGTAGTCAGGTAGGTGTCATTCACGTGCATTCATTAATTCATGGCATTCACGGCATTCATTAATTCAACAGATCTGTAGGAGTATCTAGCTGTGCTGGGCACTGCCCTTGGTGTTGGAGATATGGGGTCAAGAGTGCCGAAAGCTTACATTTCTGCCTTCATGAAGCTTACATTCTATTCTATTGAGGGCCAGGCGGACACAGACGGTAATCCATTAGTTAATCAAGAGTCAGGAGTCATCCATGCTGTGGAGTAAAATAACACAGAGTAAAGGACAGAGAAGGAGGATAGGTAGGGAGTTGAGTGAGTAATTTTGGGCCATGTGGTAAGGGAAGGCTGCTCCAGTGAAGTGCGTTGGAGCAGAGATCTAAATGAAGTGAGGGAGCGAGGCTGATGAACACAGGAGGGGTGCTCCTGGCAGAGGGAAGGAAATGTACAGTGGTCCTGAGGTAGCAGTAAATGTGGGTTCGTTGTCTAGAATGTTTGTAGAGCCCAGAGAAGGTCTGAGTGGCTGCAACCATGAGCAAGAGGGAGTAGAACCCAGACACAGGGCAGGGAGGAAGTCAAAAATTGTCATATACAATGTTCTCTGATTTGTAGAAAAAGAAACCAAAGCTCAGTGAAGTTAAATAGCTTCCCCGGAAGTGACTCAGCTAGTAAGTGTAGATCAAGGGATTTGAACCCAAGATTTCAAGGCATTTGCTCCCAACCACTAGGATACATCACCTTAATATGCACAGTGGAGGCCTAGACATGCACTCATAGCTATCCCAGGTGGTCCTGCTCCAAACCAACTGCTGGGAAATTAGACACAGAGTAAGGAGTAAGGCATAGTGAGACAGTGAGGGTGTGCGTGGCGTGAGGAGTAGGGAACAGCAGAAAGGAAGGGGTTCCCTTTCTTCTGGCTTACTCATATTCGCCTTAGCATGTTCATGCAGCCACTCTGGGTAATGGTGAAGGCTCAGGGTTTATATGAAAACTGGCATTTGTCTAAAACTTATCAGTTCTTGGGGCATCTTGGAACTGACAGTTTTAAAACACCAAAGGCACTTTACAAAAATAAAAATAGCACATTTCTAAATGCAATATCCTCTTTGGTAATGATATATTAGGCCTCCATCGCTGGTTCCATTATCTTGTACAGCAATATATTGCACTGTTACAATTCATGCCATCAGTCTGCAAGACCAGGGCCATAAAACCCTGTAATTTATAGTAGAATCTTATAAACCTATGTATTATACATGTGTAGATATCATTGCCTGGCATTCCACATGCAGTAACCACTTGGTTCAGAAGTCAGGGCCAAAGGACCTCCCACTACCCATTCCTCAAGTGTAGGGCTCACCAGACAAGGCGAGGTGTGCCTATCATTGCCAGATTCCCCTTTCTGAGCAGTAAATTAAGCATCAGGCTATGTCTTGGTGGTAGAGGAAAATAAAGATACCAAAACAGCAAGATGTGTTGGAAAGAAGAGAGAGTGACAGCCTGAAGACTTGATCATTTATTTTACGACGCTCCTTGCCCATGTAATCACACAATCCCTAGTAGGTGTCATGTACCCAGCTAGGAATGCAGATGGAAATAAGATGCAGTCTTCCTTCTGGTCTCATGATTCTCAATCCTTAACGTGTATTTACATCACCTGGGGATATTGCTGGATTACAGACACTGGGCTCTAACCCCAGAATGCCCTGGTTCATGGGTCTGGAGCCTGAGACTTTGCATGTCTAATGAGTTCCCAGGGGAGGCTGATGCTGCTGGTCCTGAGGCCCTGCTTTGAGTCATTCTGCTCCAGGTGACTTTGGGAGACTCTATGTGAAAAATGCTGAGGGATGTTAGCCGAGTGCAGCGGCGCATGACCGTAGTCCCAGCTACTTGGGAGGCTGAGGTAGGAGGATCGCTTGAGCCCAGGGAGTTCGAAGCTGCAGTGAGCTATGATCATACTACTACACTCCAGCCTGGGCAGCAAAGTGAGACCCTGTCTCTAAAAAAGAAAATTGCAGAGGGAGAAATGATCCGCCCCAGTGAACACAGACAGGGGCAGATCTGTGGATAAAGCCTGGCCTCCTGGTTCTCGAGTTCAGGATTCCTTCAACAGGCCACACTGCCTGTGTCCCGGCTTTGTCACCAAATGCTCTCCAATCACAAAAGTAGCAACAGGGAGGGAGGACCACAAGGATGGGAACCAGACGCATGCAGCTCACAGAAGAACCTGTGGGCACATTAACTCTGCAGGGGCCGTTGGAGCACTCAGCAGAGGCCACTCTGAGCTTCCTAGGGCTCCCCTGAAGGTCAGACAGAATCATCTAATGGCTTCTTCAAGGGAAAATGATGGTCTGATGGTTTTTTTCCTACTGAACCTCATCACCTCCAACAGCCACATGACGGATTGCAGCCACCAGGGGGCCGGGGAATACGAGGGCTTTGCTGTATTGCAAGGCAGAACGCTTTTCCTTGAGAGGTCTTAATGAGTTATGGGATCAAAGGTAGTAAGCGGGGATGCTATGCCTGGCTGAGCCCTGCAGGCCAGAGATGCCGTGAGAGTCACCGCTCTCCAACCCAGTGCTGGGTCCCCATGCCTGCTTCCTTGGGACAGCCCTCGTCCCTTCTCAGGGGTGACCTTCTCACCACACCCCTTGCTGACTGGCTCCTCACACAGCGCAGGTCCTGGCCCCAGTGCGCCTGCATGTAAATGAGCTGGGGACGACCAAACGCTGGCCTCCCGCTGCCACGTAGCATGATTGCAGACAATTTATTGCCAGGAGATTGCTCTTTGATAGGAACCACCTCTTCAGAACCCTTTTAAGCCTCTCTGACAAACATTTTGATTTCATTCCTATTGCCCTGACCCAACTGCAAACTCTTGCACTCCTGATTTGACTACAAACTTGGAAATAAATATCCCAGTGTGCCTGCCCTAACCAAAGGACTATTGATACCAAGTTAGCAGATCCCTTTGTGACCCAAATAGTATCCTGGTTTGCCATCACTAGTTTCAGAAATGTGGTTTCCAGCATTACACCCTCTCCAGACTGGCTTCTTGCCTCTTACTTCCCAGCTTGGTTATCAGAATTTCTACCTACCCTCTGGAGAAAGATAGGACTCTCACAATGAACACCGTCTCCCATCTTCCCCTCATTACCCACTCACAACATCATTAATTCTAATCCTCCTGTTGTTCGTGGATTCGACAGTTGTTTTCTGAGCTGCTATGTGTCCCTGGTGTTGGGTGCTGGTCCTTGTCCTCATGGAGCTTCCAGGGAGATAGGTGAAACTGCAAGGGAACAGGGAACCATGCTTTGTCATGTGCCCCTGGTGACCTGGAGAAAGTCAATTAACTTTTGATGAGTGACATGCTCTGGTTTCTGTCTCCAAGGAGTTCATATGAGAGGGGGAGACAGTCACACATCCAGTTCTCTGCAGTAATCATAACAGCTGAGATGCGCACAGCACTCAGACTGTGTCTAAGAGCTGTATATATGCCAGCTCATTTAGGAGCCATGACTGACCTTGGGGGTTAATACTATGATTATATGAGCCACACTACAGAGGAGGAAACTGAGGCACAGAGAAGTGACTTGCAAGCAGTGGAGCTGGGATGTGAACTCAGAAAATCTGCTCCAGAGTCCATGCTTTCAACCCTGCAATCCCAGTCACGACGAGGTGAATGTGGGGGTGCTGGCTGCCTTCACTCCAGAAGCGTCTCCTACCCAGAGGAAGCCATCTGGCCTGCGTAGTCCCTCTCGGCCTCTATCTGGGTGCTGTGGCCTCTCGCTGTCACTGAAATGTGACTGCTGGGGCCCGAAGATGCCTCTGTGGGGCTTGGGGCCTGCTCCAGAGCAGCGTCTGGAGACAGGAGTAATGAAGGGTAGCTGGCACATGACCGGGTTGTTAGGCTGGGGACTGAAGGGTTCTTCCTTTGAACAGTTTGTGCTCAGTGCTGGCCATGTGGGCTCTGCTGAGCTGCGAAAATATCTGGTCCTCCCAGTGCTGCTTCAAAAAGCTGCCTGGATGACCACCTGGCCCTGGAAACAGGTTTACCAAAATTCACATGCTTGCTGCAACATTCACTGCCCCTCCACACCCCCAAGGATCTCTTTTCTGTTCTTTCTCTAATCTTCCTATGAATAGGAAGGAGAGAAAGTAAGGAAGGGAATGGGGAGAGGAGAAAGGAAGGGAGGGGAAGAAAAGGAGGAAGGAAGGAAGGAGGGAGGGAGAGAGGGAGGGAAGGAAGGAAGGGAGGTAGGAAGGGAGGCAACGGATGGAAGGGAGGGAAGGAAGGAAGGAGGAATATATGGTCTGTAATTGCTCAAATGCCTATAGTATGATTCTCTCAGCCTGTTATTCAAGGCCCACCATATTCTGGGCCCCAACCACTTTCCAGTCTTACCTATCAAAATTTCCTAAAGGGTCATTCACACATAATCCATGTGTCCAATAAGGGACAGATACTCTGCTAGACTGTGGTTAAACCTTGTTGAGTGTGACAGATGGTTCTTATCCTCTTAGGGCTGATTAACATTAAACTAATAAAAACACAAATAAACATGTAATCACACATTGTGCTGAGTGCTACAAGGGAAAAGGATAAAGTACTATGACAGGGAAAAGGAGGGTCAGAATGTGGTGAACATCCCCAAGCAACAGGTGTAGCGAAAGCCTCGCCCATGTGTAGATGAAGGGTGTTGAAATGAGGGTTTAAGGCTGCTGTGGAATGAGGGATAGACATGCCACGTCTCAGCCAGGCAGGTGGTGCCCAGGGCTATTGCAAAAAGACGCAAGAAGACTTGAAAGAAATTCATGGATGTTTGCTCTGTAAATGAGCTCTTTAGAGGAATGTAATGGATGCTGCTTCATTCATTAACTGGACTGTGAGCTCCCTGAGGGAAGGGCACCTGTTTGTTATTCAACTGGGCATTTTCCCACCCTAGCTAAGAGCTTAATATTAATTTATTCATATGTACACAGCCTGGTTGCATAAAGACAAGCCCGGGACCTCTACAGCAGCAGGTGCTGGGGGAAGTGTGTTTATGCTACATGCTCTGCACACTCTGCCTGCTGTCCCTCTAGGCTGTGAGGACAATGCATCTCAGAAAGGACCACTATCTGCCTACTCTCACCATGGGCTGTGGGTCCGGGCTGTGAGGCATGGGCCTATTACAGGCTGCAATTATGTGTTTTTAATGTTTTGATTAGTAAACTAAGCTTTTCTCCCAAGAAAATGTTGGGCATAAATTCTCAATGTGAAATAGAGAAAAGCAGAGATGCTGGCTGGTGCTGAGCAGGGGAGGAGGCACCGGAGCCCCGTCCATCTACAGCAGCTGCTCCTCCCACTAGGTGCTTCTGACAAATCCTGACTTTGACCTCCTCTGGGGACGGGGCAGTGCCCCCACAAAGACCGCTGTGCTTGCTCCTGCTCTGCCTGGGCTCTGGCCTTCAGGGAAGGCCATTTCAGAATGGAGAGTTGGTGTTCTGCAGCAGGAGCAAGTGTGCCTTCATTACCTGGCCTGGGCGTGTCTGGGCTGCACAGATCGGGGCATATGAAAGGGGGGCACACCTGCTGCAGAGCTTGGTCTCTCCCCATTCTGCTTACAAATTCCTAAAGCATGGAAGCATGGTCCCCGGCTCCTCTCCATGTTCCTCTTCCGCGTGGGACAGAGGGTGGAGCCTGGTGAGCCTCACGTGATACTGGCTAGGCATCAATAGGTCCCCAAGTTGCAGGGCAGGGAGCCTGGGAACGGATGGGTGGTGGCAAGTGGAGGGAAGGGAAAGAGCTTTGGGCTGGCATCTCAATCTGCCTCCTGCCAGCTGTGTGACATTGGGCAAGTGACTGAACCAATCTGGGCCTTTCTTTCTGCATCTATAAAGCCCACCCCACAAAGTTATTGTGATGGTTGAGTGAGACAGTGTGAGTGCAATCAATCAACAGAGGCACAAGGTGTATGCCAGGCAGCATGACATCCGTCAAACACTTTACAAGCCATGGTGTCACTACCACACACAGATGTGGAAAAGCACCCAGGATGGTGTCTAGCACGCTGTGAGCACTTCCATGGCAGCTCTTACGGGGCCTAGAGATGAATGCCATGCCCCCAGTCAGCACCAGGAATCAAACACTCACTACGTGCATGGCATGATTGTAAGTGCTTTGCATGGATTGCCTCAGTGAATCCTCACAATAACCTGTGGAGCAAGTATGACGATTCTCATCCTACGGTTGAGAAAACCAAGACACAGATAGGTGAAGCAACTTGCCCAGAGTCACACAGCTAGTGAACAGTGGTGGAGGGAATAAGATACAAGCTGCCTGACTCCTTTCCTGTGCTCAAAACCACTGCGTCCTGTACCAGGCCACCTGCATCTCTCACAAGGTAAAGTAAGGGCGGCTGCTGTATTTCTCCCTCCCAACTCCTAATGGGGAACTGTTTTCCAGGACAATGTCAGATCAAGAGTCAAGCGATCTCTGCTCTGGTCCCCTGTTTCCATCTGAAAGCTCTGTGGCTTGGGCTAACTTGATTCCCTTCTCTGGGCCTGGGTTTCCCAAAATTTAAGACTGCTGGCAGGGGTGAGGGTGCTGATAGCATGAAATCTGGGTCATTCTGGCTTTAGGGTGTGAGTCTTGGGTCCAGACAGTTACTGGGAAGGACAACAGTTGGGAAAAAGCAGGAACCGAGTCAAAACCACATGTATTAGGGGGAAACAAATATTTCTGGCCCAGCTGGATGTGAACTTTGCCAGGTCCTAGCACCAGCCTAGCTAAGAACAGTTATGGGGCATCACCCCTGACCATGTGACTGTGGCCCCCTTCACTGGAGGAGAATAAAGAAGGAGCTAAAATTGAAGAACCATACGCTGTGTGGCTTTCACTGAGTTTCTTGGACTCTCTGGGTCACATGACTCCATTTCCAATACACTCCCTGTAATTTCCAGACGGGCCATTTTCTTTCAGGTCTCCTTTGCCTAGGATGTTTTTTTTTTCCTGCCTGCTTTAACTGCATCAAGATTTAGTGTGGGGCAATAGCAAAGACATGGAATCAATCCAAATGCCTATCAATGATAGACTGGATAAAGAAAATGTGATACATATACACCATGGAATACTATGCAGCTATAAAAAGGAATGAGATCATGTCCTCTGCAGGGATATGGATGGAGCTGGAAGTCGTTGTCCTTAGCAAGCTAACACAGGAACAGAAAACCAAATGCCGCATGTTTTCACTTACAAGTGGGAGTTGAACAATGAGAACACATGGACACAGGGAGGGGAACAACACAGTGGAGCCTATTGGAGCAGTGAGAGGGAGAGCATCAGGATAAATAGTCTTTGCATATGGGGCTTAATACCTAGGTGAAGGGTTGATAGGTGCAGCAAACCACCATTGCACGTTTACCTATGTAACAAATCTGCACGCCCTGCAAGTGTATCCCAGAACTTAAAATAAAATAAATAAATAAAAGACTTAGTGTGGGGGCCACCTCTCTAGAAAGCCTTCCTGGATTGGGTGTCCGCACTCTGGTTCTCCTAGTCCTGGACTTCCTTCTACCCCAGGGTATTTTTCACTAGATGGCCATGGTCTGTTCATTGTTTTGTCTTCCCCATGTGACAGGGAAGATCTCCATATTCAAAGTATATTGTCCCTCTGCTCAACCTCATCTTGAGTTTCTCATCACATGGAAACCAAAATCCAAACTCTGACCCTGGCCTGTGAAGCCCACCTGAGCTGGCCCCGCTCCCCTGCTCACCTCTTGTTCGTGGCCACGGTGGTCTTCTTGCTGCTACTTGAGCACGTCCAGTTCCTTCCCTCCCACAGCCCTTTCACTAACTCTCCTCACTGCCGGAGTGTTCTCCCAGGGAACTTGTCCTGTTTGACACCTTGTCATTCAGACCTCACAATGCTCTTCTCCAGAGACACTTACCCTGACCGTATAACCTAACACAGTCACTCAATCACCCTTCTGCTACACCCCCCGTTTTTGTCCTGTATATGACACACGTATGTTTTTACCCTCCTCCCCCTCCAGAACATAAGCCCCAGGGAGCAGCAACTGCTGTGATTATCTTCTTCCCTGCCGTATCCACAGCACCAAGAACAATGCCTGACTCAGAGCAGGCATCCAATAAATATCTGCCTGATGAAAGAATGAAAACTAAGTTCTCTTCTGGCACAAAGTATTCATGAGGAATGAGCAACAACAGATTCCCACTTTCTCATTTGGGTCAAAAAGAACATCTGCCCCTGCATTTGGTTCAAAAAGCAAAAGAGAGTAGCAAACCTTTTTTTCCCCTTCTTCAGGAACTGCCTTCCCATCCCCACTGGCCGCCCCCTCACTCAGTTGCAACACATGTGGCAGACCCTGTTGTCCAGTGGTCTGGCCTGTGACCCAGCTTTGAACTAGTCCCCCATCTGCACAACCTTGGCTACCCCCTTACACGTGGATCCCCGACGTCTGGAACCAGACACTAAGTGGATGATCGCTATGATTAAGCTGTCTTTTAATTATTCAATGAGATGTCAATGGTGCACGCCATTGTGACGTTATAATGGACTATGACTCCCTCGCAAATGTCAAGTAAGGCAGGGGACCATTACCTTGTCAAAATGTTGGCTCCCTGTGACTTTATTTCCAGTACACCAACTAATTTTCCAAGTAGCACAGAACAGCAGAATGAGGTCGGGTGCTTGACAAGAGAGTCGGCTTGGAGTGATTC
Source organism: Cebus imitator (assembly GCF_001604975.1). Classification (NCBI taxonomy): domain Eukaryota; kingdom Metazoa; phylum Chordata; class Mammalia; order Primates; family Cebidae; genus Cebus; species Cebus imitator. The sequence continues at coordinate 4,379,379 of NW_016107455.1, forward strand.
TAGTGACACAAGGATTTTGTTGATTCTCTATAGAGCCAACAAATTCTCCACTTTTTGAAATGCACTGACTCTCAAAATTAATGAAATATTGGGGGTAATCGGTTGTCGTTTCTTGGTTGTTCACTGGGCAAAGGACTTGAAGATGGGCAGAAGTTCGGATAAGGATGAGGCAGGAGCAAGAAAAAGAACATATTGGTGCCACCCTGGAAGGCCTTTGTTTCATTAAACAACCACAGACTGCACACACACCTGCCCACATACACACACATACATGCACACACTCACCTGCACCCCTCAACCCCCCAGGAAACAAGGAGTGTTGGTTTCCATTGGGAATTGTAACAGCTGGCTTCCTAGAATTGTCTTTAACTAGTTGTGCAACTTTGAGTCGCAGCTGATTCAACTCTCAAAGAATGCCAGGCCTGATTCATTTCTAAGGTATGATGATAGAGCTGAGGACTGAATCTGATAGAGTCTGACTGTATCAGACTGATGACTATAATGATTCATGCCACACACGCTCATAGATCATTAATTGCCTTGCATTCATCAGTAACTGACTCTGAACCCAACACTGCTAGGATAGAAGCTAAGTTTGACAAGGTTTCTGCCTTCAGGAAACTTAGAGTAGAGCCCAAATCCCAAGGGTGAAGCAGCAAACAGGCTGTAGTTAAGGATAATTCTGGCATTGTGCTGATGGCAAGGGCAACTGGAGTTCAGGGAAAGGAGAGATGAGTGCGGGCTTAGGAAGCTGCACAGGCGTCTTGCAGGAGGTAGGAAGTGACAGTGCTCTGGGGAGGGACAGGATGCCTAGAAGTGGAGGGGATGGGAGAATGTGGGGTGAGTAGAGCATGAGGGAGGTGGCAAGGGGCAAATGAAGACACAGTCATTGGTGTTGGAGAACTGAAGATTCATCCATTCCCTCTGATGTGGGTGGTGGCTGGATTCTGAGCACCTATCAGCTATTCTCTCTTCTTTTGGTCACAAGGTCTTAATTCCTTTTGGATAATTATCTGTTCCTTATCGTGCATGCCTGAAGGGCTTATGAATCAAGGGACATGTGACCCAAGATACACTGACAAAGGACTCTGACTTTTGAATGCAGTTAAGCCTGTGCATGAGAAATGCCTGGTGTTCATTCATTCCAGGAACACAGCCCTGACCTGACAGAGAAGTGATTATTGCCATTCTATATTATTTCCTGCTTTTTTTTCAGTCTCATTTTCCAGGCTTTCTATTGATTCTGTGAGCAATCTGATATCTTTCCAATATAATCCCTTTTGCTTAATTTAGCCAGGATCAGCTTCTATTGTTTACAAACAGCAAACCCTGATATCCACCCATCCATCCAACCATCATTCATCTACCCATCATCCATTCATCTTTCCATCATCCATCTGTCCATCCGTCCATCCATCCATCCATCCAACCATCCACCCATCATCCATTTGCTCACCCATCCATCATCCATCCATCCATCATTTATCCATCTATCCATCTATCCATTCATCTATTCACCCATCCATCCATTCCCCAGTCTACTGGAGTATTGAGGACCAGTAGAAAATAAGTCAAAATATACAAAATACACAAAGTTAAATGTAACTTCAAAAAATATACAGTCAAAATATACAAAGTTAAATGTAACTTCAAAAGCCAGGATTTGGAGTTTAAAAATTAACTCAACAATAAGAAATTTAGTGCTAAGTAACACAACACAGGTGTTCCAGTAGATGAAGAAATCATCAAGGTCAACTGGGACTTACTGAGAGGGTGCTTTGGAGGGGAATTTTTTAAGAGCAAAGTTTGAAGGACACGGCCACATGTAAAGCACCTAGCACCATCCCAAGCACTTTTACCAGAGACATCTCCCTTATCTCCAACCATCCTACAAAGTAGATGTCCATGATTCCATTTTGCAGATGGGGAAATGGAAGCTCAGAAAGTTTATGCAGCTTGACCAAGGTCACATCTACTAAATGACAGGACAGAGATTCAGACTCAGGTCTTAGGACAGAGATTCAGACTCAGGTCTTACCACCCCCAACACTCTTGCTCTTTCCTCTAGCCCACATTTCCTAACACAAATACATTGTGTGACCTTGGGCAAGTCAATGCACCTCTTCGGGACTTTGTTTCCATCTTTACAGAAGGAGGGGGTTGGATGAGACAGGTGCATTCTAGCACTACATTTAATGAGCATATGAACAGGCGTGACATTGCTATGCCTTTCTTCTGTGCCCGCAGGTAGTGCATTGTGAGGAGTGCCATAAAAAGAACTATTCTGGCTACTTGCTCTCCTGGGGTCCCATGTTTCACCAGATTCAGTTTTGTGTTTATTTTTTGACTTGAAATTCTTATGCCACATGGGTAGCATAACAAATTCAGACCCTACACTCACACATGATGCAGGCTTGCAGACTCTAGTTATTGTGAGAGATTTATCTCCCCCACCCCCCACCTAGAACCCCTCGCAGACACCTAGCTTCTTTGGGTTTCTGGATGGAGTTTTCTACTCTTAACAGAAATGACATATCAAGTGGTGTCCCATGGAGGAAAAACAGAACTGACAGCCCTGTCAATAGTCCTTTATGCAAGGATCCTGTCTCAGGGCTTCAGGTGATCACCACCCTCCCGCATCCCCAACACACACCAGCCTCCTGGCCTGGAGCCTAGGACCCGGACCCACAGGCCCCCAGGAAGCCAGATGTGTGTTGAACACCCTGGTTTTTAAGGTCTTTCATTTTTCTGGAACCTAAGGCCTCCTTCCTTCCTTCTTTCCTTCCCTCCTTCTTTCCCTCCTTCCTTCCTTCCTTCCTTCCTTCCTTCCTTCCTTCCTTCCTTCCTTCCTTCCTTCCTTCCTTCCTTCCCTTTTTCTAGTTTGTCTGTACATTTAAAAACACTAGGAATGGTAGTAAACCTAGTTTCTGTATTTAGTCAGCTTAGATCACCTCATTGCTTAAAGTTCAACCACTTTTTTAGGGAAGGCAGAGGAGTAGTTTCAGATCTGAGTCCACTCCCTTCAGCCATGCACCTGGTCCCAGCAGGCTCTGTGGGCCAGCCCAGACACCTCTCTGCTCCATTCATGCAAGACTTCTCTCCAGTCTAATGAGGGAAGTCTCCTGGGCCCCTTCACTTAGCATTCACTCTAACCAGACACTAATCTCATTTAAAACTTTTATTGTCTACAGTGAGTGACTTTTTTGAATCGACAAACTAATGCATTGCAAAGTCAATTGGTTACAAAATTAATACCTTACTTTTCTCCACCCACCCACCCAGTAAACCCCCAGATTGGCAAGTTATTTCCACTAAAAGGAAAAAATCCTTTAATCATATAATCATCTATACATTTTGAAATGAGAAGCCTGCATACTGATTATAGAGCTAATTATGTTATAATCTGCCCATTTCCTCATCCTGGTCCCCTCTCATCTGAGTGCAGTTTCCTGGCTTCTGTCCCTGCCTTGGACTAGACCTGCATCCCCTCCCATCCTTTCCCTGCCTTGCTGCCAGAGCAGTCTTTCTGAAATGCAAATTTAATACTGTCAATCCCATATACCCTGCTTAAAATTCTTCTCTGGTCTACCGTCATCTAAATGGAGTCCCAAACACATATGAGCTGTTCTGGACCTGAGAATGGGTTTCATCTAGCCTGTATGGGGCTTTACACATTTTTTTTCTTTTTCTTTCGAGATGGAGTTTTGCTCTTGTTGCCCAGGTTGGAGGGCAGTGGCATGATCTTGGTTCACTGCAACCTCTACCTCCTGGGTTCAAGAGATTCTCCTGCCTCAGCCTTCCATGTAGCTGGGATTATAGGAGCCCACAATGATGCCTGGCTGCTTTTGTATTTTTAGTAGAGACCAGGTTTCCTTCATGTTGGTCAGGCTGGTCAGTCTGGTCTCGAACTCCCAACCTCAGGTGATCTGCCTGCCTCGGCCTCCCAAAGTACTGGGATTACAGGCATGAGCCAACATGCCTGACTGCTTTAAATATATTAACCTAGGATGCCTCTAGGCTGGGTGTGTGTGCTCCAGCCCGCCAGTGGTGTTACTGCCCCTTTCCATTTCCACCTGTCTGTTTCTTATATCACCTGTCTGAACCTTAAAGACAACTTCGTTTCCAACCCTGACAAAGGCTAGATTGTCCAAATGAAATCTTCCCTACCTAACCTGAGCCCTTCTGCAATGTGTCTCACTGACAATGTCTCTACTCACTTGAACAGTTTTGGGAAGAATACAAATAGCTTCTGTTTATTGAGCACCAACTCTATGCCAGGCTCAGTGCTAAGCACTTCAAAGACAACATCTCAGTTAAACTGCACAATAATGCTATACAGAGGGAAGCTAAGGATCCACGATGTTAGAACCTGGTCAAAGTCAGAAAGCCAAGAAATGGCACCACTAGGACCTAGGTTTAAGTGCATTTGGTTCCAGCCTGTACGTTGCACAGCCTCCTGCTTCCAAATAGGGCATAAGCCTGTCCTGTGTTGGCAGCTCGCTGTTGCACAGAGCTGACCATGCCGCATTGGTACCACTCTCCCTTGGGTCAGTGCCCTGCTAGGTGTCCCTCCTACCTCCCTGATTGTTCCTCTCACCCTTCTTTGCTTGCTTCTCTACTTTCAGACCCCTAAATGTTAGTGACCCAGTGCTCAGCCTGCTGCTCTTCTCTGTCACTCAACTTACAAGATCCCATCCAGTCCCAGTGATTAAATGCCACGATTCCACCACGACTTCCAAATCCCACCCAGACTCCTGTCCTGACCTCCCCTGGGGCTCCGGGCATATGTGTCCAACTACCTACTGGGATACCCAATAGTTATTTCAACTCAACAGACTCCAAATGTTAAATACACCTCCCACCTCTCTCAACACCCATATCTAATCTCCCCCAGACTTCCATTCTCAATTCATATTACCAGGATCCATCCAGTGGCTCAGGCCCACAGTCTGGGAGTTATTCTTGAGCCCTGCTTTTATCAACCTCTACTACCAATCCAACATCAAGTCTCACTGGACCTACCTCCAATATATGCCAAATCGGACCATGCTCACCACCTCCACCACCAAAACCCTAGCTCAATCCACCAGCATCTCTCATCCCAAGTATTGTGTCTGCTTCCTAACTTGTCATCCAGCCTCCATTCTTACCCATGCTCATCCAGTCTCTGAAGCCAGAATGATACTCTTGCAGGGTATATTAATTCATGGCACTCTCATACCTAAGCCCTCCAATGGCTTCTCACTGCCCTGGGAATAATCTCCAAGTTCAGCCCAGCCTACAAGGCCTGCCATTTGGCCTGCACCTACCTCTCCAACGTTAGCTCATACTGCCTTCTCCCTCTTTTACCCTGCTCAAGATACACAGGCCTTCTTTCTATTTTTTGAACAAACCAAGTTCATTCTCAGAAATTTGGCACTGTAACTCTTCTGCCCAGGACACCTTGCCTGTAGGTCTTCCCTTGATCGCATCTCCCTATCATTTTGGTCTTGGCTCAAGTGCCACCTCTTCATGCAGGGCTTCCTGACTGCATGAGCTAATGAGCTAACGCATCTTGGAAGCATCCTTTTCCATTTCTCTCTATCCTATTATCCCATTTTGTTGTCTTCAGAGTGCTCATTATCATCTGAAATCAGGGCATTTGTTTATATGTTTGCCATCTACCTTTACCATCCCATTCCAACCCACTGTCTTTTAAACTATAAGCCTCATGAAGGCAAGGACTGTGACTGTGTTGTTTGTGTGCTATGGTCTAGGGCTAACAGGGGCTAGCACTAACAGGGGCTAGCACATAGCGGGCACTCAATTAATTCTTGTTGAATGAATGACCTAAACCTCTAAGAGGTAAATTGAATTCTGAAATAGATTTTAGGTGAACAATTCTTTACTGAGCACGTATTTTGTGTATATAGAGATATATAAAGCTCTGAGGAAAATCCTCTTCTTATCACATAAACCCATTAACCCTACCCTGCAAATGGTTGTACTGCCATCATCACCATCATCACCGTCCCTCCATCATCATCATTGTCAGTATCATCACCATCACCAACATTGTCATCACCATCGTCATCCAGCACCATCATCGCCATCACCATCATTGTCAGCATCATCACCATTGCCAACATCGTCATCACCATTGTCACCCACCACCATCATCACCATCATTGACAGCATCATCACCATCACCAACATTGTCATCACCATCGTCATCCACCACCATCATCAGCATCACCATCATTGTCAGCAACATCACCATCACCATTATTGTCAACACCATCTCATCCACCACCATCATCACCATCATTGTCAGCATCATCACCATCACCATCATTGTCAGCATCATCACCATCACCAACATTGTCATCACCATCGTCATCCAGCACCATCATCGCCATCACCATCATTGTCAGCATCATCACCATTGTCAACATCGTCATCGCCATCGTCATCCACCACCATCATCGCCATCACCATCATTGTCAGCAACATCACCATCACCAACACCATCATCACCATCATCATCATCATCATCATCCACCACCATCACCATCACCATTATTGTCAGCATCATCACCATCACCAACACCATCATCACCATCGTCATCCACCATCATCATCACCATCACCAACATCATCACCATTGTCATCACCATCATCATCATCATCATCACAATAATTATCAGCATCATCACCATCACCATCACCATCATTGTCATCACCATTGTCATCCACCACCATCATCACCATCACCGTCATTGTCAGCATCATCACCACCACCAACATCATCATCACCATTGTCTCCACCATCATCATAACCATCACCATCATTGTCAGCATCATCACCATCACCAACACTGTCATCACAATCATCATCCACCATCATCATCACCATCATTGTCAGCATCATCACCACGACCATCATCACCATCACCATCACTGTCAGCATCATCACCATCATCATCATCACCATCGTCATCCACTGCCATCATCACCATCTCCATCATTGTCAGCATCATCACCACCACCATCATCATCACCATCGTCATCCACCATCGTCATCACCATTGTCATCCACCACCATCACCATCACCATCACCAACATCATCATCACCATCGTCATCCACAATCATCATAACCATCACCATCACTGTCAGCATCATCACTATCACCAACATCATCATCCCCATCATCCACCACCATCATCACCATCATCATCATCGTTATCAGCAGTAGCAATAGTCTCCAACATGCTTATGATGCTTTACATGGAACAAAACAATTTTTTATACATTATCTCTTTGGTTTCTCAGAACATCCCAGTGAGGGAGGTTTGTCACTATTTTTCCATAAACTTTTTACAAATGAGAAAACTGAGCCCTGGGAGGAAAGACACTTGCCTGAGATCATTCAGCTCCAAGTTGAAAGAGAAGCAACTCAAATCCAACCCTTGCAGAGTGTCTTTTCCTTTTGACTGAACTGCCTCCCTCCCTACCAGCCTCCTTGTCCACCTGGACACAGGTCATGTAAACGGAGCCCAGGACTCATTGCTGTTGCAACAACAGTTAAGAAATTACCTCTGAGTTTGTACATGTTCATTCTGGCAATGTAGGAGAAGAGATAGCTTTTAAACTGTAATCCATGGCCACATTTTATGACTGCTAAGGGGGGAAAAATAAAAGCTTAAGGTGAGTTTAGGAGGACTTTTTTTGCTTGGTTAAAGAAAAAAAAATACAAAATTAAAAGAGTAGAAAAAAAATAAATTACTAGTGACTGTTTTTACTGCTTGAGCTTACAAGCTGGAGTGGAGAATTAAAAAGTTATATAGCTGGGGTTTCTAACCATGACCTATCACAGATGAATCCTCCATATTTATAGCTTTTTCTGTTTTTTCCCATCTCAAGATAGTAAGCAATCCCCTGATATAGGGTTGTTACTCCTGCCCAGGAACCCTGGGGGCTGTAAGCAGAGCTGTCACAGCTGAGAACACAGGAAGGACCTAGGAGGGGGGCTTATTTATTGTTTATTATTGCCTGGCGGGAACCCTCCCTTGTTCACTCAGCAACCGCTGGAGGGGGTGGAGGTGGGGAGTATTCCTTCATGCCAGGACCCAGTAAGAAGGAAGGCCTTAAAGAAACAGAACAATAACAGCCAAAGCTTTATGCCAGAAGCTGTCACAATTGCAAATGCACTCAGAATTGCAAATGCCACCATTATTCCCACTTTACAGATGGGGAAATTGAGGCACAGAGATATTAAACAACTTGCCCAAGGTCATGCTCAGTGAATTGCCTCTCAAGGTGCCAGTCTTTAAAAATTTAAAGAGTAGCATTGGGTGGGGAAGAAAGACTAAAGGGAGACTGGGAGAAGTGATGGGGGAGGGGGAGGAAGGAAATATTAATTGAGTATCTGCTTTGTGTCAGGCTTCACAAGAAGTTCTGCCTGGTTATCATTTTTTTTCCTCACAGTCACTCTGTGGCAAGGCAATGGTGGTATGTATGTCCATTTTACAGATAAGGAAACTGAGGTGCAGAAACGTTAATGGACTAGTGGAAGTTAGTTTGGAAGTCACATTGATAGGCTCTGAACTGACATCTATTTCCATTTCATACTGGCTGGATGGCCTTGGGCAAGTGATCTGACCACTTTGAGCATCTGTTTTCTCATCTATGAAAATGGAATAGTATTCTCTACTCTCAGGCTGACCTCAGGCTCTGAGTGGGAAAATGCTTTGTAAACCAGACAGCAGCAAAAAACCACCTCTACTCCAACACCTGCTTGCAGGTAGGCAGGGCCAGCTGCTTTCTCATTAGCTGGGGATGAGGAAACCGAGGCCCAGGGAGCTGACATTGATTTGCCCATGGTCACAAAGCGAATACAAAAAAGACCAGAAGAGATGCTTCCTGTCTCCTAGGGTATAGCTCTCGAACATTCACTGATGAGAGGAAACCTAACTGGGGAGAGATGGTACAGATAATCCAGCAGGTACAAATAACTGAAAGCAAAAATCTAAACATGGAAGCAAGGGACGCTGGAACTCAAGGTCACTGACTTGTTGCTTTTTTTTGACAACACAGACTCCTAGAATGTCCTAAGAAAGACTGCATAGATCGGTGACCCAATTCCAGCTAAAAAATACCCATGCTTGGTCTTGACTCCAAGCCAGTGAAATCAGAATCTCTAGGGGTTGAATCTGGGCTTTAGTATTTTTTTTTAAAAATGTCCCCAGATGATTCTAATGTGCAGCCAGAGTTGAAAAATCCTAACTTAGGATCTCCTTTATTTTCCAGATGGTCACCAGAGGCCTAGAGAGGGGCTGCTAAGGATCCAGAGTCGCCCAGCAGTTAGTGGTAGAGAGTGGCTCTGGTCTCCTGGTTCCCAGCTTGGGGCTCTTCCTCTACTCTCATCACTCTCCAGTTGTGGTGAAGGTGACCTGATGATCCTGGTGCCCCCTGGTACCTCAGGATACCTGGTATTTTCTCTCTTCTCCCATGCCCCATGCCTCCTCACCAGTACCTCATGCCCCCAGAGAGAGCTCTGGGTTCCTGGGAGGTCTGCGCTGAATCATGTCCTGCAAGTCTGCACCTAGGCTGGCTGACACACTGCAAAATGAAGTGGTGAACTGAGGCAATTATCCAATGTATTAGCAAGCCTGTCCCTGCGGCATTCCTGCAAGCCAAAGTAATAAATACAAAATGGTAATTTCTCTCTGGAAGCCTGACTCTCGCCTCCCACATAATTCCCCTCCCACCCAGAAGTCATATACCACCGCCTGGTTGTCCTCTCCTGGATGGGGTGGCAGTAACTGAGTTATTTAAATATCTCAGGCAAAACTTCTTTTTTGAAAATCTGAATCATCACACAATAACCTCAGTTCTCCTCTACAGCTTACTTGTCCAGCCAGAGCAGATCCTTCCAGGCCTCAGTGGAAAGTAATAAAAATGCCTACAGGTATCAATTAATGACTCCCAGTGGCTAACGTCTTCTTTGTGTGTGTTGTAAACTGGCATCCGCCCTGAGAAGGGAGTGAGAAGAACTAGGTTGTAGCTTAGACCTGAGACTCTTGCTAGCTTTATGACCTTGAGCAAGTCACTCCACTTGCCTGTGACTTGCAACTCTTTTGTTACCTTTCCCTAGAGCTGTGCAAATCCAAATGGGGAATGGACGTGAAACTGCTTGCAGAGACTTCCGTAAAAATCTGTCTATGGGGAAGTGAAGACTTGAACTTGGGAGTCCTTACTCTTACCCACTCCAGGGTAGTCTCTCTGGGGATCAGTGGCTGTATGCAGCACAGGGTAGACAAGGGGGTTGCAGGACATTCCAGACAGAGGGACCAGTATATGCAAAGGCTGGGAAGAGCATGGTAGATACAGTGAATCCCAGCAGCTCACCATGGCGGAATGCATGTGTTGGGGTGAGAGTCTGGAGATTACTTTGGTGCTTGGCCTTATCTTGCAGGCAACAGGGAACCACACAATAACTTTAAGCAGGGAAGATCTTCAAACAAAAGATAATAAATGGCTGGTCTGGTTTTTCAGCACTAAACTGGAGAGGCCATTGAGGGGTCTAGTTCGTTGGCTGGATATAGGATACTATGGGGGCAGGGGAGATTGACTTGGAGTAGATTTACTTTGATTCCTTAGAGCCTGGCACAGTGCTTGGTATATATTAGGTACTCAGTAAATGTATACATGAGTAAATGAAGCTGTCAATCAGTGAATGAATGAAAGAGTGAGCAAAGGGATGAATGGCTGAAAAAAGAAATGAAGGTATGAATAGATTAACTGAATGAATAAGCTAAGGCATGGTTTGCAAACAGCCTTAGTGATTCTAACTAATGGCCTTGTAGCAACAAAAGTGAAGGCTTCAGCTGCATTACCTAGAAATGCCCTGTTATTGGCATGGCTCCCTTACTTGAAGACTTTCTCCTTCCTCAGTAGCAGCATGCTACTGCTCAAAGACAAAACTGCTCAACATGCTGCTCAAACACAAACACTGATTACTGTGATCAAGACAGAGGCTCTCCTTGGATTCTCACCTGTCATTGTCACATTTACTCATATCCACAAAATCAGAAAAGGAAGCAGAAATTCCCAGCAGTTCATCCTTGCAGGAACTAACTCCTTTTGGAGGTATGTGACTCTGTTGCCATTTCTCCATTCACATGGACTCCCTCAACGACTTGTCATTTCGGCATCATATAAAGACAAAGGAAAGAGTATCCTTAGCAGAAACTTACCAATTGCTGTGCTGTCTGCACATCTGAGCAGCAGCAGCAGCCTGAAGGTCTAGCCCGGGAGAAGCAGCTTTGCTTTCTCAGAGCAGGATTCAGGACAAGGTGGACCGACTTTGAACTCTGTCCAAAAGGGATGATTTATTGTAATGAAATAAAGTGGCAGGGCTGATATGCACCCAGGTCTGTCCTTCTTTCTCTCTTATTCCATCCTGCTTTCGCCTCCAGCCTTGTAGGTCCTTGCTACATAAAATATGGCCCATGTACTAGTGGTATTGGTGTCACTTAGGAGCTTGACAGAAATGCAGAATCTTAGGCTCCACTTACTAAGTCAGAATCTGCATTTTTGCAATATTCCTAGGTGATTCTCACGCACATAAGAGTTAATGAAGTTTGAGAAATTCTGTCTATAGATGACCCAGGTAGCACCGTGGGCCCTGCTCCCTCAGCCAAGGATTCAAGTCCTTGTGCCTAGGTTCACAGTGCTCTCCACTGGGATCAGGGAAGACTGCCCCTGGGAGGTGACACTGACATTGAGACCTGGGGAAGGACACAGATTTAAACTCCCAGTGGAGATTTACCGCCATGAGTCAGGGAAGTTCTGGAACAGGAGTCAGAGCACCCTGGCTTTGGTACACACTGGGTAACCTTGGGCAAGTCAGTTCTCTTCTCTGGGCTGTAGCTACCCCATCTGCAGAACAGGAACAATTCGATTTGCTTTACTATACCACATGGTTATCAGGAAGATGAACAGAAGTGAAAGATTTGCAAGTTCTCTGCGAAACACAATGCCAGGGAAAGGGTCTGTTTTTGCTGTGGGCAACCAGCCATCCTGACCTAACCTTTCGGAGGCTGAATGAGGAAACTGTCCGAACTTCAAAGGCTTAAGTCCTTTGCCCTCATGAAGATTAATCAGCAGAGGAACATGGTACCCAGAATGGAATACTCCAAAGAAAAGGGCCTGACTAAGTTGGTCTCACCGAGCTGCCCTTAGACAGGGATCTGTGATTGGATTCTTCCTGTTGCAGTTTTTTTCCACTCACTTGGAGTTACTTTTTTAAAGGAAAATTCGGCCTAAGGACTGAAAGCTATGTTACATTAGCATTCCGGAGGTCAATATTTCCAAAGCTGCTAGAATTATGCTGTTCTCTCACACTGTGTGGGTGAGAGAGGCAGCCACATTTTGGAAGGAGCCAGATGTACCCACAGTACGAAGAACAAGAGATTGAGTGAATGGAATTGAGTTTTCCAGTGTGGGAAGGAAGAAGGCAGATCCTTCCCCAACTTGGGGCCTTTGGTTGGCTGTTTCCCTGTTTGGAATGCTTTTCTGGATCCCTGCATAGCTTCCCCTTCTCATCTTCCTGATCTCAGCGAAGATGTTGCTTCCTCAGAGAATCAATTCTCCCCTGCTCCCCGGCTTCAGGCAGCCCCTGCCGTTCCCTATCAGATGCTATCAGATGCCCTTATTCACTTGTTTTTATTTTTTTGCCTTCACAGCATTTATGAATATTGGAAGCAGTCTTGTTCATTTATCTGTTTACTTATATATTATCTGCTCCTCTAACTCCCAACATACAATGTTTTTCTAAAATCCTAATCACCTGGAGGTGTCTGTTAAAAATAGACCCATGGAAAATCAGTTAGGTATGGTGGTGTGTGTCTGTAGTCTCAGTTACTTGAGAGGCTGAGGCAAGAGGATTGCCTGAGCTGAGATTGCACGCCTGTACTCCAGCCTGGGCGACAGGGCCAGACATTGCCTCAAAAAAAAAAAAAAAAAAAAAGATTGATGGGCTTCTCCCCTATAAATTCTGATTCAATAGTTGTGGTTTGGAGCCAGGGATTTTTAGACCAGCCCTCCCCAAGGTTCTGATCTTCAGGGAGACTTGGAAAGCACAGATCCAGATGAGGAGTCTGTGTGGTGAGGGTCAGCTCCATTTCCCTATGTATCCCATATCCCCCGGGATCCCTTTGCCATAACTCTTTATTGAATGAATTAATAAACTAATCCACATTTTTTTTTTTTGGTGGCATCATCCTTTTTGCCTCTTTCAACAATTCAGTATTCAGACAGTAACTTGTCACTTACAAGGCACAACGTTAGGTGCTGGGACAGATACAGGATAAAGCCAGACATGGCCCTTGCCCTCAAGGAGATGACAACTGAGGAAGGGGAACCTGAGTCAATGCATAGGATCGTGATAAAAGACCGAGAAAGGAAAGGGTCATCAGAGGGGCATAAACAAAGTGAGTTTAGTGTGGCTGAAAGGATGGAAAGCACCCCTTTGCCTATGGATGATTTATATGGAAGAGTGGCCTGAGATAACCACAGAAGAGATGAGATTTTTAGAAATGGCATTTTTCTTTTCTCTTATGTGTTGATTTGTTGTAGTTATACACACATGTGGCTAAAAATATTCGGGTCATAGATAAGGGTGCAGAGTGAGAAGCAGGGCTCCCTCTCTCCTTCCGCACACCAACCTCTCGGCCCCTCCTCAGAGGCAGCCTGCTATCAGATCTCAGGCATCCTTCCAGGATATTCTGGGCATATCTAAGCACCCAGCCGTCTAGAATAGACAGGGCGTCAGAGGCAGAGACAGTAGATCAGGGCACCCAGGGGAAAGGAAGCAAGGACATGGAAGTTGGAAAACTCCTTGGAATAGAGATAAGCAGCTCATCAATGACTTAGCTTTGTGACTTTGGCCCACGAATTCATAAATCCAGGAGGGTGGGAAGAGGGAGGCTGGTCAATAATAGTAGGTGCTTTCCTGCCTTGTTGGCTGTTTAGAATTCTTGGAACATGGAGCAGAAGAGAGGCGCAATGGGAGTGAGGTGGCTTCAGGGGTCAACATAAATTTAAAAATTCTAGTCCAGCATGGTGGCTCACACCTGTAATCTCAGCACTTTGGGAGGCTGAGGCAGGAGTACTGCTTGAGCCCAGGAGTTCGAGACCTGCATAGGTAACATAGCAAGATCCCAACTCTATAAATTTTTAAAAATTAGTTGTGGTGGTATGCATCAAATATTCCAAATGCTATCTTTTAAGAGTGTGAGGCACAGGTCCTCAACATCACTTTTTCCATTAATCTTCTGAGCTTTCATTTCCTCACTGTTAAAATGGGTATAAACCTAGAGTGTTGTCCTGAGGATTAATGAAGATAACAAGTGAGAGGCACAGAGCAATGTACACAGTAGCCTTCTTTTATCCTTCTCCCGTGTCCCACTTCCTGGTAACTCATTCCACCTAAGTCGCCAGGATTGCTTTTGCAGAGATCTCAGCTACATCATTGATTAGCAAGGCCACTTTTGGTGAGCTGACCCCTCCTCACTCCTGGCACACAGGGGCTGCCTACATGTTCCTGCTCCATTTTCATCTTTCCCCAGCATCATAGCCCACCAAAGACCACAGGAGACATTGCTCTTGCTGTTCCGAAGACGTGGCAAAAGATGTAAGCCCGATACACTCATCCCCGGCCGGAATTATGAAAACGAAACTACTTGGATGTGAAAAATGCAGTCATGTTTCCCCGGCTGGTTAAAATATTTGATGCTCATAGAATATTCAACAACAACAAAAAAGGCTCTCACTCCATGCACCATCAAAAATGTAATGTAATTATAGCGATGTTAAATATCCCCAGCTGTTCTGAGATATTTGAATCTTAAATCAAGCCTGCCTGTATACATCCTGCGGTTGCAGCTGGAGATCCACACCAAGTACCATACAAACATAGAGCTGGAAAAGTTCAGGCAAGAACTCTGGGCTAAAGTCTCCACGTCTGTTTGTTAGAGGCTGGGCCTGACCCTCAGTGCTGGTATGAGGATCCCCCAATGTGAGATGCTGGCAGCATCACCAAAGAGAGCCACGTGCCTCAACAGGGCCACGCAGTCTGGCAGGTCATAAGCATCTATCCAAATCGTCTTTCAAACCCATGTGCAGGGAGCGTAAAGAGATAGTGTAAAATAAATGGTAATAAAGTGAATAAACACGCGTCTCACTCCAGAGCCTTTGAGGTGCTTCTATAAATCAAATTCTTTCCATAATTTTCTCTGAGACTGTGCCGAGAAGCAGAATCAAACCTCATCTGCTTTCCTGAGCAGTAGGCTTAGATTTATGGATGTGAGTTCACAGTGGATGCCCGTGCCATTTCAAAGTGGGAAAATAATTTTCATTGGGAGGGGTTCCAAGAGAAGATTAAACCCTTCACTTTCAAAGATCAGAGTATCAACAACTTTCAGATCAGATATGCCATCAGAATCAGAAGGGGATGGCCAGAATACATATTTTGGAAGAAGGGAGAGTTTACAGAGGAACAAACTGATGCTGCTGTGATACAGAAGTGTTGACTGTAGGCATAAGTATGAATCTCCTTATGGTCTATTTCAAGCTTCCCAGTGACCTGCGGTGTGACCTCAAGCAACTCAATCTCCCTCTCTGATTTTTAATTTTGATGGGAGTACTGAATGGGGAAGAAACACAAAAAGGCTCTGACCTACCCAGAGAGATGTGATATGAGAACGACATAATGCTTCTTGGCTAGAATTGTAACATTATATAGGAGGCCATTGCAGTCTACTCTTCCAGGGCCTTAAAAGTCTTTCTTGGACGAATTGAGGGGAATCTCCTATTTTAATGATGATGAGGATGATGAAGATGACAGTGATAGCTCACATTTATTTAGCACCTACACACCTGTGCTGCGCTTTTTACATACAAGAGAGTAGGAACACTTTCTGTGTTTACACTCAACATTTACTCACAAACACTAGCCTATGGCTGGCTCTCAATCATGTTTAAAGGGATTAACAGACTATTTTTAAGTTTCGAAACAGCCCTACATGAAAAGTATGGTCTCTGATTGCAAATGAGGAAACAAAAGCTTATTCTAAAACAAATCTTGGATTTGAACTCAAGTCTTCATGACTGCAAACGTGCATGCTCTTCCTGCAGCTACATGAGGAAGGAACGCATTGGTAGGGGGTGGGGTGTGTCTTGGGAAGTCTAGTTCCCCCTCCTCTTTGCCTTGAATGACTGGGTGGCCTCAGGATCCTCTTCTGTAATATGATGGCATGAGCCAAATGAGTCTCAGTAAGGGTAAGCAGCTCTCTAAGAGCCACCTAGTCAACATAATACCTGGCAAAGCTGGGATTTGAACTTGAGTCTGACTCCTGAGGCAATCTTCTTTCTACTCCCCCTAACTACCTCCTTTCTAAGTTTCTGGAGCCCAAATTCCCAATCTTGCATTATGTAAGCATGGTTAAAATACTCTCAAGCTATTTCTGAAACTAGATGCGGGTTTGTTACAAATTCTTTTATTTTCTTGAGTTTTGGACAGATCCTGGTCCAAAATTACACAGCCTCATTCATTACATGGATTCAGGTCTATAATAGAAAGTGTTTTATACATCAGAAACAAATGAGGCCTCTATTAATTTCCAATTCTTGCTGTAACAAATTACACAAATCTTCAAACAACATATATTTATTATCTTATAGTTCTGGAGGTCAGAAGTCTGAAATGAGTCTTACTGGCTAAAATCGAAGTGCCGGCAAGGCTGTGTACCCTCTGGAGGCTTTAGGGCAGAATGTGTTTCCTTGGCTTTTCCAGCATCTAGAGGCTGCCCATCTTCCCAAACTTGTGGCCCCTCTTCCATTTTCAAAGCCATCAATGTAACACTTTCAAATCTATTTTAATCTGACTCTGTGTGTGTGTGTGTATGTGTGTGTGTGTGTGTGCACGCATGTGTGTGTGTGTGTGACAGAGTCTTGCTCTGTTGTCCAGGCTGGGGTACAGTGGTACAGTCTTGGCTTATTATAACCTCCACCTTCCAAGTTCAGGTGATTCTCCTACTTCAGCCTCCCGAGTAGCTGGGACTACAGGTGCCCGCCATCGGGCCCAGTAATTTTTGTATTTTTAGTAGAGATGGGGTTTCACTATGTTGGCCAGGCTGGTCTTGAACTTCTGACCTCAAGTGATCTGCTGTCTCAGCCTCCCAAATTGCTGGGATTATAGGCATGAGCCACTGCGCCTGGCCTCTTTCTGACTTTTGCTTCTGCAGTTCGATCCCCTCCCACACTGACTCTCCTGCCTCCTTTTGTCACTTTTAAGGACCCATGATTTCACTGGGTTCATCCAGATAATCCAGGATGTTCGCTTTATCTCAAAATCCTTAACTTAAAAATCACATCTACAAAGTCCCTTTTGCCATATAAGGTAATGTATTCCCAGATTCTAGGGATGAGGTCATGGGCATCTTTGAGGGACCATCATTCAGCCTACCACATGGCCTTTGCACTTTGGTTTGACTGATGCTCCAGCTAGACCCTGGCTTTCTGTTAACACTGCTCTGGTGTGGCAGAGGGCTGCTCCCAGAGCACTGATGCTTCTGATACTGCACATCCTCCTGGGTTCACTAGGGAGCCCAGCACCTCTCCCCCAGTCCCACTTATTTGCTTCATTCTAGAATGCTCATCCCACATGGGCTTTTATAGATCCAATGAATCAGATATGGCTGATCCACCGGGACCCCTCATTATCAGCATTCACAGGGCTTCCAGGAGCCCATTCTTGTCTCTCACAGCCAGTGTGGTTTGTAGACCAGCAGCATCTGCACCACCTGGGAGCTTGTTAGAAATGCAAATCTCAGGCCCTGCCCCAACCTGCTGAATCAAGGTCTCTGTTGAGGGCCTAGTAACCCAGACATGCTGAAGTTTGAGAAGTGTAGCCCCCTGAACGACTCCCCATCCATCCACTGCCAATTGGAGTGTGCTGCAACAGCTCAGCACCAGTTCTTTTCTGCAAAGTACTCACAAGTCCATCACTTTTTCCCTAAGGAAATCTTCCAGGGCAGGTGAAATCTCAAACCCATACTGACCAGCAACGGAGATGCTGGAGGAAGAAAAGGCAGATGGGGCCTTAGGAGACCTTAATTCAAATGTTGGCTCTTGTATCTCTGTGATGAGGGACCTTGGGCAAGTCACTCCCACCTCTGGAGTTAGGCAGGCAATAGACTGTAATCAGCATCCTCCATTGCTGCAGAGATAGCAATGTACATTATCACATCCTCTCCAGGTGTAATAAATTAAGCTTGTGCTGATTACAAATGCAGGTTTGTCTGGCCAAAGCTGCAGCAAGATCTCTTTGTGGGAACAATTGTGCTCTAGTGCACTTACTTTGGAATCCTAAAATCAGAGCTTCTGCGGCCTTGGCCAAGGTACTGAACCACTCTGTGCCTCAGTTTTCTTTTTGGTATCAGGGACAAAAGAACACGTTTTTCTCTGCTCTGTTGTCAGCCGAAATAAAATAATGAATGTAAAAGTGTCTGGCAGAAAGAAGGAGCTCAATAAATGTGTGTGGAATCGGAGGAAACAATTTACCAGGCAAATTAATAGTATAAACAATGGTATCAGGGGAGTTATTTGACATGCTCAGGAGAACAAACTTCCTGAGTACGTTAGCAGCCTCTGTTTGTTTTACCAACAATTCATGTTCCAATTATGAGTGAGTCATCTATTTGTTAGTACAGGCCTGAGCTGGATCTCAATTTGGCACCATTTCCTCATCCAAGACTTCAAGTTACCAGTGTCCTTGAAAGAATGAAAACAGTAATTTAGTTGAGGTTGTGGCACAATTAAAACCTTTCCCAATTCCTGGGCAGGTTCTCCTCCATAGATCTACATCTCTTCCCCTGTTTGTCTGACGGCAGAGGAGGATGCAGGTTCATTACTGATCTTGTCCTCTTAAGAACTGTCTTTCCTTCTCAGGGTCGTAGGTCTTGGAACCCAGGATGACTCTCCAAGGCCTACAGAAACTTGCGGTGAAAAAATCTTCAAGGCTTGGAAGACTGTGAATGAAATCCCTCTATGAAAGGATTTGTTCTTAACAGCATCTCTGAGTGTTGGCAGAATGGAGCCATAGGAAAGAACATGGGCTTTGAAGCTGGACTGATCTTTGGTTGAATCTCGACTCTGCTACTTCCCAGATGGGTGACTTTGTACCTCCCCTGAGCCTCAACTTTGTCATCTGTAAGCAAGGTTCCATGACACTTGTTCATGCTGTTAAAGTTGAATGTGACTGTTTATGTAATAGGTACCCAATACAAACCCTAGGCTGTTTCATTCCTGCCCCACTCCCTGTATAACAGGCAGCTCCTTTTAGACTCGGTCACTCCGATGGGGCGCATTGACTGTTGCAAGCCTATTTACCAGAAACACATCAGACTTATGGTCATCATGGTGGCTCAGTGCCTGGCACACAGTAGGTGCTTAATGTGCATTGGTTGATTGAATATCTGAGTAGTTAATCTAAGCAAATCGCTTAGGGAATGAAGGCGACTGACACACAAAGCAAATGTCCTGGCTATTCCTCGAGCCCTTCTCCACTGGCCAGACAGCTGATTGATGCCTTCATGACTGGCCACAGTGGCCCCAAAATAGCCACTATCAGAATCATCCTGACATTGGTCAATTTGGATATCCGCAGACCTGAACAGAGTTTACATTTGATTCCCTAAACTAATTTCCCTGAAGTCAAATAACTGGTGGAGGTCTTTTCATGTTCCTTGTATAAATGTCTATTTAATCACCGTCCTGTCTCTAGCACTTCAATAACTTGTACATTTCCCCCTTAATTACCGTTTCAGCTCTGCAAAGAAAAGAAATGGTTGGCTGAAAAACTCACGCCATCTGCACTATTTGAGCTCTCTGTTCCCCTGACTGCCCACTTGAATAGAGAACTTTTCAGCTAAATCCCGTTGATCATTTGGCTCATGTCCTCATATTACAGAGGAGGATCCCGAAGCCAAAGTCACTCAGCTGGCCAGGGAAAAGCTGAGGTTGGGCTGGATTTCCCAGGATACACCCCATCTCCTATTGATGCACTCCTTCCTCATGCAGCTGCAGAACGTGTATGTACCTTTGCAATCATGAGGACTTGGGTTCAAATCCAAGTTTTGTTACCTGCTGAGCCTGTGACTTTAGGTGGATTACAGATGCTCCCAGCACTGCAGTTCCCTCATTTGTAAAATGTAGATTTTCATACAACCTTCCAGGGTTATTGTAGAGAATTGAGATGACATGAAACATGCCCAGCCAGGGTCTGGCACTTCACAGCTGCCCGATGCTATTTGCCTTTGTCCTTCACTCAAAACGCCCACTGAAAGTCATAATAAAGGAAATAGCCCACATTGCTTGAGTGCTCACTTAGGGCCAGAAATGGGTCTAGGCCCCTCACATGTATTAGCTCATTTATTCCTCTTTCTCTAAAGACAAGAGTATATTTTTTGATTCCCTAAAGCTATCCATCCTCCCAACTACTGGACTGCCTGGCCTAATGCCATTTCAACAGAGTTAGCTGATTTTAAACAATATGTTGCTGAAATGATTTCTTGCTTTCTGTCCTGGCAAGTAGCAGCCAGCTTGTCTGATGTGACAAAATGTGATAAAACTAAATGCCGTTTTCTTGGCTTTCAGTACATATGAGTAGTCCAAAATCTGAACCCAAGGTTAACTCTTGCAAAGGGGTCTGGATAACAGGGAAAGGGTATAAGGAGGAGTGGGCCCTCATAGAGTTAGGAACAGGGTGGCAATTGGGGTGGCTGGGACACAGAGAAGGTCTCTCCCTACAGTCTAACAACCAGTAGTGAAAGAAGTCAGAGTTTTGCTGCAAAGTCCAAAAACTTCAGTTTGGTGTCCAGGAACCCCTACATCATGGCATCAGCACCCCTCAGCCCAGCTCCCATCTCAGCATGTCCAGCCCCTCCCTGCAGCCACCGTGAACTAGGCTTGGGTCCCAGAAGGCATGTGTTCAATCTCATCATCTCTTGTCTCTGTACTCCCGCATTTGGACTCCTGTCCTCTCATCTGAAGTCCTCTTTCTTTCCTTCTCTACTTTGTAGCTCCTACTTATTCTTCAAGATTCAGCTGAGACACCACCTCCTCCAAGAAACCATCAAAGATCCTCAGTCTGATCCTCGAAGCCCACACAGCACCTCTGTACGCTCGTGGCATCTGTTCACACTTCTCTGTCTTTAACATCACTGAGAGTTTCCGGAGGGCATGTACCAAGCCTTATTTAATTTTATTCCCCCAGCAGCTGGTACAGAACTTAGTATATAGTTGACCTTCAAGAGACATTTGTTGATTGAATGAATGAACTAGAAAATGAGGATATACCTCCACTCAGGTAAGTGGTCATAATAAGATGATAATTATATGAATAGTAATTAGCAACTGCTACCATCAGATGCCAAGACACTGAGTTGAGCACTTTATCCACATTATGACAATGGCTCTTTTCTATTGAGCACCTACTGCTGTCCAGGCATGTGCCAGTTACTGCACATATGTTATCTTCATCCCAGATCTCTGAGGCAGGACTTATTACCAGAGGCTCAGGGAGCAAAGTGTCTGCCCAAGGTGTACAGCTAGGAAATGGCAGCACCAAAGCCCCTAGCTGAGGTCTGCCTGGCACTCTCCCCTGAACCATGCCATCTGCCAGAGAGACAGCCACTGCTCCTTGTTCTTGCAGAGGGCTTTGGATTGGCCTCTGTTGGTTCCTGTTCCAACCCCCTGGTTCTTCTTTAAAGCCCCAGTACCCAGATAGCTCAGCCTCACAGTTTTGCATCCCACCCAATTACTGGGAAGGCTCCCTTCTTTTGGCTCAGGAAACCCCAGAAGGGCCAGAGTATGCAGAGCTCAAGTCCACAGCTGATGCCAGGGAAACAACACAGGCATTCAGAAGCCAAGCTGCTGTATCTGACTGCTGAGTGAGATTAACTCTTGCACAGCTGCAACAAAGAGAGGAGCTGCAGCTAAACACATCCCGAGAGGGCCTAGAGGATCAGACCCAACAGACACCCCCTCCCTGCCATATTTATTTCCAGGCCATGGGGCTAACTGGGTGAAATGGAACTTGGGAACAGCTGGCACATCTCCCCAAAGGCCTCCTCTAGAACTTCATCTCTCACCTGTTGCTCTCTAGTCCTCTTAGGATTGGGGAGCACAGGTGTCTGGAAGGTGCTTGGCATCTTGTTTTCTACTTTCCCCTTTCTGTCCCCAAAAGGAATAAATGCCCAAAAGTGGCCTGGTTCTCACCGAAGTGCATTTCACTGGTGTTCTCTAGAGGAATCAAGCCAAGGGCTTTATTGCAGGCAACAGAGGACAACAGGGAATGTTGGGGGTGTGCATTCCCCAGACCTTTCCTGACACTACATGTCAAGCCGTCTGTTGGGTGCGGGAGACGGCAAGTAAATCAGATATGATTCCTACTCTGGTCTGGAGGGAGAGACAGGCACAGTCTAACAGGTGCAATGACATGTGAGGATGGACATCTAAATAGGCTGGAAAAGGGGCCAGAGGGGGAAGGCATCAGTTGTTTGGTGATGTGGCATAGGGGTGGGAGGTGGTCAGGAAAGGCTTCAAAGCAGAAGAAACCCCAGAGCTGCCTGTTGAAGAATGAACAGGTGTCCCCCAGGCACACAAAGCAGCCTGGAAGGGCACTTACAGCAGCAGCAGAAATAGAACCAAGCAGAGGGGCTTGAGGGGCAGGGGTTCAGCTGTTGGGAGCTGTTCTGTAGAGCGTGAGTCTATGGTATGAGGGAGGACGCAGCAAGAAATAAGGCAGGACCAGGTGGAGGGGCTGAGGAGCTCAGGCCTTAATCTGAGGACAGCGGAACCAGTGAAAGCTTTGAAGAAGAGGGATTATATGCTTTGAGCAGTGCTTTAGAAAGACGACTCTGGCTGTAAAGCAGACGATGGGATGCAGAGGGTTGGCTGGGACAGAGCTTGAGGCCAAAAGACCAGTTAGGAGGCTGATATGATCGAAAAGAAGCATTTCTATGGGGGCCCAGCACAGTTTCCAGAGTTCTCCCTGCCACACACACACACACACACACACACACACACACACACACACAAAACTAATATGGTGCATAGGGTATTGTATTCTCCATTAGATGAATTAGGAAACTCAAGAATAGAGAGATTAAGTCACTTGCCCAAAGGCAAATGGAAAGTGGTAGACTCAGGATCTGAGCCCAGTCAGTGCAGCTTGAGAGTGCATGTTCTCAGCCACTACGCTTTGGTGCCACTCCATCAAAGATGACAAAGGCTTGAGACAAGGCAGTGTGGTTAGAGAAAAATATTCCTGATGGGCCTGCTGTATATTTGTGGCTCCCCTAAAATAGCTTCTGGCTTCTACAGATAGAGGGGTGAAGCCTTTAATTCTGAGGTCCTTCGAAAAACCTATAGCATGCAACTTTAAGGGGCTGCAAGCTCCCTGGACTGGGCCATGATAGGAAGCCACTAGGGGTCACTTGAGTCTCCAGGAGCTCATACCTTTGGGGAATGGAGGTAATACTTTTGCGTGTGTGTGTATGTGTGTGTGTGTGTGCCTGCAAACTCTTCAAACACAGGGACTCAGGGTACAGGGAGGTAAGAGAAGGGTGTGCCCCAATGAGAAGGACCTTACTCTCTTCAACTCCCTAACAATTGACCTACACAACTCATGGCCATGCCTGCTGCAGAGGTTGAAGTCAGGTGGCTCCTGAAGGGACTGTGTCCTTTGCGCGTCTCAGTGACATGTTGCCAAGACTCTGACCACCTGGGCCACCTGAGGTGGCTCCACTTTCCACTCTCTCAGCTCCTAGGAGAGACAGGATTCCTAGGAGTAGAGGTAGGGAAGAGGGCAAGAATTCTGTGTAAGAGTCCTCTGAGAGAAGAGAGGCCGAAGGTCTTGCAGTGGATCTTGGATGGCCTCTGAGGAAGGGTACATGTGGTTTCTGTGTAATGCAATTGGTGGTATGCAAAGTTGGACTTTGAACTTGCTGGCTCTGAGCATTGGACAGCTTTTTAGAGCTTCATTTTTCTTATTTTAAAAATGGGAATAAAACTCATTGTTAACGCAGGGCTGTGGTGAATATCAAAAGTGCATACTGGCTGTTAGAATGCAATTCCACACACATTGCAAAGCGATAGTCAGATTTTCAGAATTACGTTTGATGGGCCCTGCTGTAAAACTTGGAGCTGAAGCAAGGGCCTGCTCCTACTTGGAGGTAACCTTGAACTTTAATCTAACTCTTGAGGCTGCTAATTAGTGATCAGCCAAAAAACAATAAAAAACAATAGATCACTGCCCTCATTCCTTCACCTTTGTGGAACTTAGAATTGTGCTTGGGTTTCTGAAGAAATCACTCAGAAGCATATGTTAACAGCATCTCCTACTTGCCAAAGCAGAAAGCCACCAGGTAGATATTCTTTAAAGGCTAGCGGAAAAGCCCAGGAAATAAGGAATGTTTTCAGATTGGATAATTCAGGGCTACTCAGCATACAGGCTTAAAGCAAAGACAGCAGGACAAGATTGAAGCCAGCGTTGCCTTCCTAGACAAGGAATAACCCAATCAGCCAATGAGAGACCTGGCCCAACCGGCATCATGCCAACACCTGTTGGAACCGTGGCAACTCTTTACCATCCCAGAAAAAGCTTTGTCAGAACTGAGGCTCTCAGGAGTGATGAATCAGAGTGGGTAAAGTCACCATCAGAGCACTACCAATAAACACACACACCAACCTTCCCTGCGCTAGTGGAAAAGCCCAAACCCACCTAAGGGACATTTACACATGAGTGGCTGGACAGGCATGCATCATGCTGGGGCCTGGCACCAGAACTCTTCCAAGGCAGACTGCACAAGGCAGATACCTTCTGTCCAACAGCTGCGTTTTCCAGACCCACAGCGTGGGGGAACCGGTACAGCAAATGGTTTACAAACCCTGAGCACAGCTTCTCCTGGCCTCGGCTGTTTGCATTCACATCCCTGCTACGGTGCTTTCTCAACTCCAGAGCATTCCTCCAGTCCAGAAGACTCATACTTACATTTTATGGGGGACAGAGGGGGCACGTGGAGGGCCCAACCGGGGCCCACAACTGCTCAATTCCCCTGGATGCTCAAGACTCCTGCACTTTGAAAAAGTAGCCAAAGCATGCTGCTGCCTCCCCCACCAAACTGTCTACAGCTTCAGTGTTGGTTCACATTCTGGGAGTTTCCTCCCAGGTTAGCCTAGATTCTAACTGTTTTGGAACTTTGAAGACATAAGCTGCTTAGCAGCCTTAGCCTGCCTAGGGACTCTGAGTGATTCCCGGATGGTCCATTTCTGAAGAGCTTCCTATTTTTTTTTTTTTTTTAAGAGCATTGGTTTTCCCAAAGACAAGTCCGCACTTAAGAGATCTACACTCCAGACACAGAGCTGTTTCTTGGAGTCTTGTGACTAATATTCACAGACGGGACCATCAGGAGTTGAATGAGGGGTTTGGGGGCTGACACTGGAAGGAGGGGCTGGGACAGGGGAGCTCCGACTGGAGGGAGGCGACTCCTCCTACAGTTAATCCAAGTTCCCACAACCTGGAGAAGACTCAGGGGATCCAAGAGTGGGTTCTGCCTGGGCATCATGGAATGGTAACACGGCAAGAGGCCTGAGGACAGCCCCGAGCGGCAGGAACACCTCAGGCCTCCTGACTCCCGGGGAGGGGGGCGCAGAGGGAGCGGGTTCGCGCGGAGGGCAACTCACGGAGGAGAAGTTGTGCGGGCCGCAGAGCTCGCCGCGGTACTTGCAGGAGAGCAGCATGTCCTCGAGCTGGTGGCCCAGGCGGTCCATGAAGGCGGCGCTGATGCCCTCGAAGTGGCGCGGCGGCAGGAAGAGGCGGAAGTCCGCCAGCTTGCGGAACCACTGGCGGCGCGGCTCGTCGCCCCGCAGCAGCTCGCTGACAAGCGGGCGCGCCGTGCGGTTGGGCAGCAGCAGCCCGAGCCAGTGGCCGGCATAGTAGAGGTCCCCCTTGGAGAGGCGCGGAAAGCGCAGCGGGTTGTTGTTGCACACGGTGACGGCGGGGAAGGGTAGCTGGCGGCTCCACTCGCGGTGCACCCGCGTGTGCGACGGGAAGCTGAGCCAGTAGAGCAGGCGGTTCGAGGACCAGGACAGCAGCAAGCCGAGGGACGTACAGAAGGCCAGCACCCACAGCGCCCGCCGCTGGAAGGAGCCCCCGGCCGCCGTGCGCCCGGCGCACATGTGCCGCAGCCCGTGCAGTTTAGCGCGGCTCAGCGACGGCCGCCCCCTGCGGGCGACCCCCGGCCCCTGCAGCGCCCGCTCGCCACCTCTGCCGCCCCCGGGCTGCCCGGCCGCCGCCACCGCCACGGGCGCCGGCTCCTCGCGGGCCATGCGGAAGGGTCCCGGGCCGGTGAGCGCGGCCGCGGGCAGCCGGGCTCCGCTGCTCCGGCTCATTCATTCAGCCCGCGGCTGGCTGCAGCGGCGGCGGCCCCGGCCGGGCGGAGCCGCCATGGGAGTCCGCAGCAGCAGTGGAAGCAGCAGCAGCGGCAGCCGCGCGCAGCCCGCGCCAGGGAAGCGTGCGCCCGAAAGGAGCTCCAGTGGCGCGGCATGCCCGCCCGGCACCACCGCTGCCGCCTCCGCGGGCGCCCGCCCGGGACTGAGCGCCGCCTCGGCCCGCCGCCGCTGGCAGTAGCCTCTCCCGAGCGCCTCCCAGGCTTTCCTGGCCCCTGGTTTTCCTGGAGGATGCCCGGCTCCTGGCACTACTTCTGGAGGGGCCCCGCTGGGAGCCGCCTCTCCAGTCCCTGGGTGCTGCGCCCGCCTCCCCTCGTCCTGGACCTCGGGGGACCCTGAGCCGAGTCCCCCCTGCCCCGCCTAACCCCAGCTTTTACGCTGGTCCTGGGAGAGGGGCCACTCAGCCACCATGCCTGATCTGGACATCCCCAGGGACTCCACCAGCCCGGCCCGTAGCCCAGTGGTGCTGGGACACCGGAGAGAAGGCGCCAAGGAACGAGCGCCCCCAGAGGCGCACCGCGGCTCCTGGCTGGGCGGGCGGGGTGGGTGTGTACGGGGGTGAGTGGTCGCCCTGCCGGCTGCCGCCTTCTTTCCCTTCCCCTCCAGGACCCTTCCTTCTCACTGCTCCCCGGGCTGCGCTCGGCAGAGACCCGCTTATGCTTCTCAAGTCCCGCGCCTGAGTCCTGCCAGACGCCTGCTCTCGCCTCGGGCTGAGAGCTTCTCAGGGCGTCCTGCGGGAGGCTGTTCGCCGCCGGGCCCCTTCAAGGATGCTGGTCACAGGGAAGTGTCGCTTCTCGCCCCGGCTCTCCCAGGTGCCTCGCGTCTCCAGAAAAGCCCGGCCTTGCTGTCCCTCGCCTCTTCTCTCTGCCCCGGCGGCGACAGGAGCTGGGGACTGCGGAGCCCCGCCAACACCTCCCGGGGGTGACCCGGACTCGCTGCTCCGCTGGCCCTTCTCTGGAGACTCCGAGCTCGCGGTGGCCGTGACGCCGGCTGCGCTCCTTCCCCCGTTGCCCGGAAGACCCCTCTTCGGGCCCCAGGCGAACTTGGGCAGCGGCCGCGCGATGCTGGCGCGGCTGGGCTCCGAGCACCTGCTCCTCCGCTCGCTGGCCCCGCGGCTCGGGGCGGGCGGGGCGGCGGCGGCCGTGAGCGCCGTGCGCTCCTGGAGACGTGGTGCTGACGCGCCCGGCTCCTCCTCGCTGCATTTTAATTCCTGGCCACTGTGGCCGCTGCACACCGAGCGGGAGCCTCTTGCTGTAGACGGCCGGGCGCGGGGGGTGGGTGGGGAGCTGGATGGGGGTGCGCTGCACAGAAGTGCCCCGGCATACGAGCTTGTGGGAGAGATAAGAAGTAGTAGAACCATTGTGTTGATGTGGCCCCAATGTAGGTAGGGGTGAGAGGACTCATAAGTGTGTGAGATGGGCTGTAGAGAGAGCGAGTTGCTGTGTAGTGTGAGCATTTGAACACGGTTGCGAGTGTGGTGCCAAGTATTGGGTGTGCGTAGGATGTGCATTGTGTATGTGTGAATGGGCATTTCTGTGAAACTCTTGAATGCAAGCATGTCTGTGGGTGGGGTGCTGTGGCCATTTAGAGTGTGTGGTGTATGCATGATGTGTCTATGATGACATGTATGTTCCATGTGTGGATGTGTACGCTTACTGAGTACTGGGCTTGAAATGGATGTGTTGATGTGTGGATGGATATCAGGGTTTCCAGATGTGGTGTGTGGTTGATTTTGTGCTTGTGTGTGTGTGTGTGTGCGCGCGCGCGTGTATGTGCATGTATGGCAAGTAATGAGTATGTATGTTGAGGCGTTGTGAGCAGGGTAGGCTCAGTGGGACAATTCATCCCTCCACTTCTTAGGGACATCCCATGTGTGCTCCAGCCCCTTTCCTGGAAGTGCCCATTGCTCAGCCCTGGCCCAGTCTGCCAAGCACAGCTCTCCAAGAGAGTGGGAAGGGGAAGAGGGACGTCCATGGACAAGAGACTCCATCTTTCCCATTCCCATTGCTGGGATCCTGCAGCCCACTGGTTGTCTGATGTCACCCTTCCTTCCTGGATGGGCCCAGGGTCTCCCACTAACCTCTGGGCACTTTTGGACACTTTGATTTAATCTTTTGAATATTTAATATTTTGCTTTTACTTGTTTGGGAGGATGGATGAGACACACAGTGCACTGCTAGCTCCATTTCATAGGTGAGATTAGGGAGGCCAAGTATCTACCCAAGGTCACACAGCCTATAAGTGGCAGAGCTGGATTCAGCACCCACTTTCCCAAAGCTCTAGCTCTTTCTACTGCACCACAAGGCCTTACAGTTTTCATTCTCCCAACCAAGCACCTTGAGGGCAGAGTGAGACTCTTGCTTTTGTGGCTGCCTGGGCATGTAGTGTGCACCGTAGGACTCTACCCATGTTTCCCAAATAGTTGACTCACTGAGGCCTGTATCCCACGGAGTAACGGAGCTCAAAGTAAGGGAACACTCTGAGCCCCGTCACTACGCGGGATAAAGAGGTTTTCCAGACATTATCCAGAGAGTAGAATTTGGTGGCAGAGGCAGTGTGAAGGGACCCCAAGGGTAGGAGGACACTCCAGTGGAAAAAGGACCAAAGTTTGTATACTTTGATGAGAGGAGGCTTGGGGAAGCAGAGATTTGGGTATGGAGAGGAGTTTTACCCTCTTTGTAATGATGAATTAGGGGCAATTTGGTCAGATCTGTTGAATGAGCTGTGGGTTTCCAAGCAGGAGAGAAGCAGTGCTGGGGTGGGCTTTCCCTCCCTACTGACCTGAGGGCATCCCTGTCACATGGTGACCCCCTGCAGCTGGTCTCTAGAGAAGAGGACCTCTGAGCCCCTCATTTCCCACTAGCCCACATACATACACCCACACAGCCACACATGTACAAGCACGCATATACACATACACACACTACACATACACATGCAATACATGTACACAAACATACATGTACACCAACATATACACCCAATGCAATCTGTATACATACACACACACACACACACACCTGGAAGCCCTTCTTACTCACCTGGGGAAAATCCTATCGCAGTTGGGTATTAATGACATTCAGTTTGCTTTGGGTTTGGTTGCCTGAAGATGTCTGCTGCTGGCTTTGAGGGGAGGGTTCTGAAGCTGCCTGCTGTACTGGGGCCTCTAACAAAGCCTCATACTCCAGTGCTCCCTGCCTGGTCTCAAGGGTCCTGGGGATGCAACAGTGACCCATGTCTTGCCCAAGGTGGGGTGACCTAGTAACCTCGGTACAGTCTGATGAAGCAACCAGGACAAGCGTGTGCCATCTTCCAGCATCATAACTCTGGAGTGGGATGAAGCTCTATATTATAAAAGCCTTTAAAACATTTTAGGTTTCTGATGTGTTCAGCTGTTGTGGGCTTCCTCTTTCCTGGCTATTTCCCTCTTCAAATGTACATGTGCTACTTTTGATTGCCCGAGTGTCTTCTCTGCCATGGGGTTTCCTGTTAATTCTCCAGATGGTAGCTCTTTCAGGGATAGGAGGGGTATCATGCTTAGGCCCTAGGGGGCCTTGACACAGAAATCTAAAGAAAGGCACAGAGGCAGCTAGTGACTCCAAGCAATGACTGATGGGTCTCTTTATGGCACATGTATGCAGCACATTCTCTATGCAACTTGAAATACTCCCACCCTCTTCTCTGTCCAGCACTTTGACCAGTCCAGTGGTATTCTGTTCTTTCTTCAAATCTCAGCATATGTATTGCTTCCTAGGTAAAAGTTTCCTTGATCCTCCCAGAGAAACTTGGGCCATGCTTTTTCTATGATGGCAACACACCTTGGAAGATTGATGCCTCTATGATAGTCCCTGTCATAGCACCTTGTCATTGTTTGTGTCCAAGCCTTTCTGCTGAACTGTGAGCCCTTTGCAGACAGGGACTATACCTCATTCATATTTGTGTCCCTATCTCTTAGCACAGTGACCTGGCACATTGATGAAACACTATTACAGGGGAAGGAGAAAAAGGAACTAGTATTTCTTGAACAACTACTATATGCCAGGTACAGGACTAGGCACATAAACAAATGTTATTTAATTTCTCACTCCAGCTCTGTGGGGGAGAGATTTTGGCCTTTTTTATATTACTGTTTGCTTTTTAGGGATGAGAGTCTTGTTATGTTGCCCAGGCTGGTCTTGAACTCCTGGGTTCAAATGATCCTCCTCCCTCAGCCTCCCAAAATGCTGGGATTACAGGAGTGTGATACCATGCCTGGCTATTTTTACCATTGTTGATGCAAAGTCTTGGTGCACAGGATTTGAATCCAACTCTAACTTATTCCAAAGTCCAGGGCTTCCGCTCTCCACCATACTTCCTTTCAAAATTATATTATTATGATAGTAATATAAATGTGGGGCTTCCTAAGTGCTAGGGCCGTCTCTAAGTGTTTTACACGAAAAACAAGTATCATAAATGCTCTAAGTGTTTAATTCTCAAAATAATCCTAGGAGGCGAATACTGTTTTTTCTCTACTTTAAAGAGGAGGAACCCTTAACCACAGAGAGGTTAAGTTACTCATTTTAAGCCACGCAGCTACCAATCAGGAGAGCAGACTTTGCAAAGGTAGTCATTCAGTCCCTGTGTTCTCCAGCCCTAGTCCATGCTGCCTCAGTTCTCAGAGGTACTCGGACACAACAGCTCCTGTGGATTAGTGCTACCATCCTGGGAGACTCCCTTGGCTGGAAAAACAAATTCACGAGGCAGTACAGGGGTGACCCACATAACCTCTCCAACAAGAAATTAGCATTTAGTGTTGTGATGTGCCAGTCATAAGCTTTTAAGAAAATTTCCCTTGTTTATCTCTGAAACATCTGTTCACCACACGTGGTGTTCTGGCATTCTGCGTGACATTGTGTGCCGTGGCAGGACGGTCTTCTGATCAGCCTGCCCTCATTCTAGGGTGTAACTACCACCACCACTGATAAGCTGTTTTCTCCCATGAAATGCATCTGTCGAGAGGGGGAGGTGAATGTAAGTCAACACCGTTTTTCTGTTTTTGTAATACAATTTTCAGAGCTGACATTTGTGTGTCTTGATCAGGTTTCAGTGGAGCCCCTAGTGGTCCTATTTACCCTCAGTCCCTGCTACTCAGAGGCTCAGAATTGGAAAGTATCTGAGATACCACCTAAGCCTCTTTCCTGCCTGCTGTAGGAATCCTTTCAATACATTCCTTCCATGACGGTGTAATCAATTCTATTCTGGAACATCTTGCTGTGTTTAAAGCTTCTTCCTTTCATCGGATTGAAATCTGCCTCTATGTGAATTTCTCCCATTTCTCCTAATCTATCCCTGGGACCCGCACAATTATAACTTTGGTATTTCTTTCACATGGAAACTCTTCAAATTCTTTGTAGAATCAGGGCACTCTGATGCTGAAAGGGGTCTAGCAGTCCACCTGCTAGTGAAGTCCTCAAGACCATCCTTTTTTCTCCAGGTTAAATGTCACCAGTTTCTTCAACTGTTTCTCCTGTAGTTTCTGCTCTTGAGGTGGGCTCTTGGTTGTGAATCTCCTTGCAATGTGATCCTCCAGCCCTGTGCAGCATGAGCCTACCAACCCTTTTACTCTTGAACTGGTACTTCTAGCCCCTGATATTTCTGCTGGTGGCTGGGGGCTCTTGATTGTCCCCTTGCCCTTGGGATTTCATGGAGGTGCAAGGGGTGGAGAGATGGAACATCATGATGGATTCTTGGTGTGCTGTTTAGAATGCTGAATGCACTTTCCTTTAGGACTGTTCTGCAAATGGTGATAAGAGCCAATATTACTTTTAATATTAAAATTCATTGACCCAGTGTGGTGGCTTATGCCTGTAATCCAGCACTTTGGGAGGCCAAGACGGGCAGATCGCTTGAGCTCAGGAGTTTGAAACCAGCCTGGGCAACGTGGCAAACCCTGTCTCTACAAAAAATTAGATGGGCATGGTGGTGCATATCTGTAGTCCTAACTACTCAGGAGGCTGAAGTGGGAGGATCACCTGAGCCTGAAAGGTCGAGACCAGTGAATTGTGATCATGCCACTGCACTGCAACCTTGGGCATCAGAGTGGCCCTGTCTTAAATAGATAAAGTCTATTGATGTTATGAGGCACATGGGCTTTTGTGGGGGTACCTGTGATCCTAAGTCAATCTCTTTTCCCCTCTCTCTCTCCCCCCACCTTTTTTTGGTTTTTATTTCTGTACTGTCCATGGCTCTGTGTCACTCTGCCTCCCTCTCCACTCCTCTCTTTCCCTTCTCTTCTTCCCTTCCCTTTCTCTCTCTCCAACCTCTGCCTGAAGCCTAGGGGTGCTCTCTGATACCGTTTTAGTCCATGCTATTGGTGGCATGGGAGGCCCTAGAGGTGGCCAGTGTTACAGCATCTAAGCAAATGTCCAGGAGTCATGATGGGGACTGCTGTATTGTTGGAAAGAGAGAGAAAGAGGACTTCTCCCCTGTGGTTTTATTCATTGCACACAGGTATTCTTACACCCCTCCCTTCCTTCCACCATGGAACTGGCACTGGAGTTGCTGTTTGTTCTTACTTTTCCCTATGTTTCAGAGTCTCCACTGCCTTACCCCCTCACTCTGTGGGTTCCTTCCTTCCTTCCTTCCTTCCTTCCTTCCTTCCTTCCTTCCTTCCTTCCTTTCTTTCTTTCTTCTTTTTTTGTACACCCTTGGCCTCTCCTAATTCTCTCTTTTTGGGGGTCTTTCTTAGATGCACCAAATAGTTTTTTGCCCTTTCAGTCATTCTCATTTTACTTGACTTCAAGCTCTCAGCTACCTTTCTTCTATCACAAGCAATTCCCAGGTGTAAGAGGTCAAAGAAGGGGCCATGACCACCAAAAGAAAGAATGTGGCCTGGAAGGACCAGGTCCAGAGTAAAAGGAGCTGGGAGGCTCATGCTCCACAGAGCTGGAGGAAGTTTGGCTGAAGCATTGTGGTCACTGCTTAATGGAGAATCCTGTGAAATGAGAGCTAGGTATAAAATCTAATTTAACCCCTTCACTCTCAGGAGAGGAAAAGGTCCACAGTGGGGAGAAACTTGCTATAAATCACACTGGTTGATAGTGATAAAGGCACAACCAAAATCCAGGTTCCAACTTCAAACTCATTCTCTGCTCACCCTATGAGATGATCTTTAAAAAAAAAAATCCATCTTGAAATTGATAATGTACTCACATTGTTCAAAAACCGCAAAAGAGTATCTAGTAAAAAGTTTCTCCACCCCATCCCAGCCCCCAGAGCTACCCAGTTTTCCTCCTTGGAGGCTACCAAAGTCATCAATTTCTTGTGTAGTCTTTTAGAGATACTTTATAAATACACATATGTGTACATAGTCTTTATATGCTGCCCCTTTTTTCTACACAAATGGTTGCAGTCAGTGAATGTTGTTGACTAAAGTAGTTGTATTTTATGTTTTTCACACCCTTTTTTTTCCCCAGTATTTTCAGCTATTTTATGGTGCCTTCCTTTGGCACCTCATTTCAACTTCTGTTGTTTTCCTTAACTTCTCATTTCCCATTATCCTGCTTTCCCATCCAAAAAGGACAGCAGGTCCTGTGACAAGGTGGTACACAGGCTTGTCATCCTATGATCAGATTTTCCCTTAACCCTTAGCTAGGTATTCTAATGGATGAAAGCTCTCATGTGGATAATCTTAAACAGCAGGTTATGCAAAGATTTTTCTGTTTGCCTCTGAAGTGCATTATGTTGTGTATTTGCATAAGATTTAATTTTCTTGTCATATTTTTTCTTAGGCTAATTATAACACACAGACACACACACACACACACACACACACACACACACTTGAGTGTCCTAAGCATACAGCTCTTCTTCGTCTAGGAAAACGGTCAAAACATGCATTGTTTGGCAGAGAAATCCAGTTTAGGATTCAGAAGTTTCTGTAACTAACATATAGAGTGGATAAAACATAACAAACAGAGAACCAGAAGGTGTTAGTGCCAATCACCTTAACAAGCATGCAGTTTACCCTAGGAGAGGAAGTTGAGAAAGGAGTTTGGTGACTTGTGCCCGGTCACTGAGAAGCTGACATAACGAAGATGGTGATGATGGTAATGATATTTGATAGCTGACATTGATTGAGTACTATCTGTAAGGCACTGTGCTTAATGAACATGACAACTCATTCTTTTCTATTTTTACTTTTTGTGAAAAAAAAATGATGTCTCACTCTGTTGCCCAGGTTGGGGTGCAGTGGGGTGATCTTGACTCACTGCAACCTCTGCTGCCTTAGCTCAGGTGATCCTCACACCTCAGCTTCCCAAGTAGCTGGGACCACAGACATGCTCCACCATGCCTGGCTAATTTTTTTTTTTTTGTATTTTTGGTAGATATGGGGTTTCACCATGTCACCGAGGCTGGCCTTGAACTCCTGAGTTCAAGCAATCCACCTGCCTCTATCTCCCAAAGTGCTAGGATTACAGGTGTGAGCCACCATGCCGGGCTAGACTTAACTTGTATCTTCACTTAACTCATACTTCATATGAAGTATGCCTCACCATTTTAGCTCTTTAACATGAAAGGAAGCTGAGACAGTGGATAAGTGACTTGTCTAGACTGCAGCTGGGATTCAAAGTCAAGTAGTCTAGCTCTAGAGCATGAGACCTTAATTAAGGTGGCTGTAATTAGCTGAAAGTAATGACGTAGTGGATATTTATTGAGCACCTAATGGGTGTTAGGCGCTGTCTTTGATGTAGAGAATACAATGTCCATTCAGATGTGGTCCTTGCCTTAGCTTTTAGTTTAGTGGGGGACATGGGAAAGAAAATATTAAATATTCATATGAAATGTTAATTGTTAAAAGGAAATTTAAATAAAGCATAATAAATGCTGTATTGGGGATGAGCACAGTATTCCGGGAGGGTCCCGAGGAGAGGTCTTTTTCCCTTGACTGGCCTGAGAGCCATCTCCATGCACTTTCTCTGTTTTCTCCTGAGTTTCTCCATTCATTCCCATGTTCTCACCTCCCCTCACAGAGAATCCTGTTACCTCTGCCCATGGAGCTCACGCGGGAGCCAGGATCTGAGACAGGCAGAGGCAACAGCAGCCTCTCCTTCAGGATGCCCAGACCCTCTTCTTCCCCAATATCCATGTCCTTCTCCTCAGGGGGGTTTGGTGTTCCTGAAGGTGCCTTGCTGACCAGTGGCATCTACTTTCTAAGTTCAGGCCACCTTCATAATTAATGCCTCCTTCCCTCAGCATCCCTTGCCTAACATTGCTTTATTCTCAGTTTAGATAACTGAGTCTTGGTTGCAACCTTGGCTGTGGTCATAAAGTTAGCAGAGAAATGGAGTCTTTCTTGCACACTTTTCTGCCCAATTTGCTGTCCCATACACACAACAAAACTCTCGTTAAAACAGTTAAGCGTAATAACCTTCTCCAGCAGTAACCATCCACTCATGTGATGAAAAGACATGCAGTTAAAATAGGATTTAATGAAATATAAAACCCAAGGTAGAATGGGCCATTTTATTCACAATTCCTTTACTGTCCCCTTTACTGTTTTCAGTCATGACTTAATCATGGCTCTCACCTGGCTGTCACCTCCGCTTCAGGGAGCACTAACTAAACAGTTCCCAATCTGTCTTGCAGGCAGGCCCTCTGCAGTGGCTGAGAGATTTAAGGACAGGTTGATGTGTCAAAAGCCTCCATTTCCTCCTAGCCACAGCTCTCCTCTGTCTCAGCCACTAACGCATTGCTTACTCTCTTTCCCTAATAAAAGACCTGGCCAAACCACTTCCTCTGGTTTCTCTACTCCTAGTTTAGCTTCCCTGTCTACCCACAAGAAAAGCAGAAAGTAAGAGAGTTAATATATTCTTCTGCAGTCCCGTGGACTTGTGTGATTATTCAAACAGAAGAAAGGAAGAGAAGGGAAGGGGAAGAGAAGGCAGGGGAGGGAAGGAAGTCAACATAGAGTACCAGCCAGGTATCTACCAGGTACTGCTATGTGCACCGTGGAATGACTTTTCAGGACAACTCTGTCACGTGAATAATATCATCCCCATTTTACAGATGAGGACACAGAAGCTTTATCTTTCCAATTCTATTTTCTCTGATGCTCATTCAAACACAGATTAAACTGTAATGGCCGTAATCCCATACTAAAGCCATTCACTAAGCATTTACTAGAATCAGGCACCGAATTAGCCCTCATTTTTCGGGCGAAGGAAATGAGTCCCAGAGAGGTAAAGTTACCTGCCTGGAGACACACAGAATGTGCCACCCAGGTGGCAGAGCCAGGATTTCAACTCAGGTGTGACTCCAACGTATTGGTAATTATTCGAAAAGCAGAAAACCCGGAGTTTAGAAAGAGAAAAGACAAAATGGGTGGTGGCATAATTCAGAGTTTTACAAAAACTCTTGCAGGGGATGAAGAAAGCAAAAGCAGAATTTGCTGGGACCTGAAGTGGGTTCTCAGCAATCTGCTGTAGATCTGGGAGCTGTGTTGTGCCCAGCTTGAGTGTGATGCCACTATCAGAACAGAATGAAATCTATATGAGCCCACTTGTAGGGAAGAGGTTCAGGGAGGTACCCATAGGTTCAAGTGCCAGGCTGCGCTAAGTAAGTTGCAGAAGGCCACACAAAAATATTTTCTCTTTCAACATCCAAGTGACATTACACACCGACAGCCACCACATAGCCACCAAGTAGAAACACATCTTTCCAAACCACAGGGTTTTGACCTAGCCCCCTTTGTTTCCTTTCCTCCATCCCTCTCTTTTTCTTCTCCCTCTTGCTTTTCTCTTTCCTTCCTTGTATCCCTCCCTTTGTGTTCTTCCTTTCTTTTTCCCTCTTCTTTTCCCATCTCCCCTCCCTCCTTCCCTTCCTTTCTTCCTTCTTTCCTTCTTCTAGACTTCAGCCTTGCTTCCCCTTTTTAAATCAATACTTTCCTTTGCCCAGCAGTGCTTATGTTTACTCATTCAATATTTCTCAAAAGCCTCTGGCACTAAGACATAACATTAGATTCAAAATGGTTTTCTGAAAATTCTTGGAGTTATAAAGGCAAGTGCTTAAGATTGGTAGGTGTTAGGAGATATAAAACAGTTCATACCCTTTGACCTAGTGATTCTACACCCTAGGGTTCCCGAAGGAAATAACCTCAAAGCAAAGAAAAAGCATGAAAGAATTCACAGTAGAGGTTTTCATAATAGAGGAAAAAAATAACAAATTGAACACAAAACAGTTCACAGGTCCAATAATAGAGGAATGGCCAGGCAAATGATGGTGATACCACGACATCTGGAAATTATGACATTTTAAGAAAAGAACATGACAAGGATGCCAGTGTTTTGCATTAGGTATAAAAAGTACTGAGTAAAAAAGATCTGAGTCCAAAGAGCACATCCACCCTGATCACAAATTCAGAGAAACATTTCTTTGAACATGAACAATGGTCAGAAGAGAATTTAGGCAAGGCAGGGTTTATTCACAAATAGGTTCTTTGGGTAAAGTTATTAAAATTTCAGGCAAACAAACCAAAACCCAAGCAAGCTTACCAGGACCAGGCTTGGAAAGGTACATTGAAACTAGAAGATTTTTCTGTTTCTATAAATGGTCTCACTGTAACAGGAGCCCCTGCACCCTCGGACCTTTTGTTTGACCTGTCCGTCCTCCCCACCCTGGCACTGCCCATCAACCAGTAAACGTGAGCCACAGATGCTGCTACCTGATGTGGCCTGTGCCCACTCTAGTACGTTTCCTCCTGGCTTTTGACTCCTGGATGGCCCTGCTTTATCAGGCTGCCCTAGGATCTCCACCTTAGCCTCAATCCATTTTAAACACAAACCCCAGCAATGAATCACATGGCAGATATGTGACCGGAGAGTGACCCATAATAAAAACCAACTCAGATGTGAAACTGTCCCCAGTAAAGTGGTGTTCTAAGGCGGTATTCCCTTGTGTCCTTTCTGCTTGCAGTGACTCTGTCCTCTGTTCCTAGTCTCTGCCTAGAGACCTGGTTTGGTGCCCTTGACATTTGGCTGGATCTCCACAGCTTGAAGGGTCCAGGTATTTTCTCTAGTTACAACTACACTTCTGTCTTTACGGTTGAAATTTTCTTTGGTCATAGCACCCATGATGTGTTTTCTTTTCAGTTGAGAGGCAGTATAAGGAGATAAGGAAAAATATCCTTTAAGGAATCAAAATGCATATCACAAAATCCACAATGTTAACAGCTTTAATTAAGTGAGGCTAGTAATGTGGCAGGCATGGGGCTGGGAACTTTGCATGCATTATTTCATTTAACTCCCACAGTTAAATGAAATAACAAAGTAGATGTTGTTTCTATTTGTACCAAGAAAGAATCAGGCTCAGAGATGCCAAGCGGTTTATTTAAGATGAAACTCAGATTTTGCTGACGTCACATCCTCTTCCCCTGGGCCCCGGCATTACATGATACAGCCTTCCAGGCACTAGGGGTACCATAGCATGATTTAAGCATCAGTGAACCCTTGTCTTTTCATGGAGCCTACTTACTTTATGTACAATAATGATAATATGCTTGGTTATTTGTCTTCCATGCTCTCAGAAAAATAGAAAATAAAAAGGCTTAAGATGCAAGAGTACTGGTAGCTAGAATGTGTAGCCAACACCTTACAACAAAGAAGGCAAAACAACTGCAAAAACATGAAAAAAAAAAAAGACTTTAAAAATGATGTCATTTAATGTTACGGCAAACTTCACACGTTCCAATTAGTCCTGAATCTTTTTGCCCAAAACAATAGCTGGAGCTCACAACGATGGCTGTGGACCATCAAGATTACATTTTGTTCTGTATAATCTGCATAAGGACATAGGAAA
Organism: Cebus imitator; assembly: GCF_001604975.1. NCBI lineage: Eukaryota > Metazoa > Chordata > Mammalia > Primates > Cebidae > Cebus > Cebus imitator. The sequence continues at coordinate 4,418,771 of NW_016107455.1, forward strand.
GGATGGGATCTATTGCAGAAGGAGTTTCAGCCAAATGGTTTTATTTTTAAAAAAAGTTGTGATGCTTAAAGGAATAAATAAATCCTTAACTCTTGGACACATTGGCTATTCAGAAAAATGACACTTCTTTGTAAGAGAGTCTGAACAGTGATTTCATTCTCTCATTAACCAATCGCCTCAGCCACCACCATAGACAAAAGCTTCCCTATAGCCATTTTTCTGATGACCAGTTATTACTGGATACATGGCTTAACATTCAGAATTGGTTACATTGCAGCCAGTTGGGTTACATTGTTGGTATTCAGTCATTCTATAAAAGGGAATTTCATGGTATTTAATTGTTCCTCTTTCTTTTCTGTTTCTTAAACTAAAAACAATGACAGACCAATTTTTACCACATTTTTTCCCTGAAGGAATAAACGACAAAGGAGAAATGGATTCTATTTTAGAAAACACTTTTAACACTCATGCCTTCATTAGAAACATTTTAGGGTTTTGTTCCATAGGCCTTGGAAGTCTCATGCAGTAAATGACAGCAGCATTCTGACTTACCGAGGGTGTCAGAAGCTAATGCGTCCTGTCTATTAGCTTCCTGAATGCAAACTTCCCTTGGAGTGTTTTTTTTTCTTCTAGTCTGTTTTTCCATTTCGCATACCCACTCACTGATTGATACAGAGAAATGTGAAATGTCTGCCCTGCTTTGTGGAATTATTGACAATATATCCTTTTAAATTTGGAACTGCAGTTTTACCCGTGGGAAGAGGTATTTTGGTCATGAATTTGAAGTCTCTTTTTAATCTAGAAACCTTGGACTTATCCTCAACTAAGCCCTCACTTCTACCACATTCCACTCATCACTAAGGGCTGTCGATGCTCACTCCTAAATCATTCTCAAGTGCCTGGCCTGCGATCGCTTCCCATCTCTACTACCTTGCTTCAGCCCTTGTGGTCTATAGCCCAGAGCTTACTCTGTTATTATAGCTCTTTATTGGGCTGCTTGCCTTTGATTTCCTTCCTCTCCAATCCATTCTCCACTCTGCCATTCCAATTATGCCATTGCTCTGCTTAAAATCCTTCAATGGTCCTTCATTTCTTACTGCACAGATTCATAATCTGTGTGTTGTGTCACACAGTGGGTTACAGGAAATGTAGGCATTGAATCTCACAGCTTTTGGGGCAACAAGGCAGGCTTGGGGCATCAGGATCTCCAGGGACTGCTCAAGATTGCAGCCCTGTCCTTTCACCCCAGTGTACTGTATATATATTATCTATTTTCTTCTTGAAAAAATTTCAGGAAGTTTTGGGAAAGCCTAGCTTATAAAGCCCTTCTCACCCTGGCCCCATTCCCCTACAAGACTCTCATGAGACTTCCTACCCCACAAACTCTTTGCCTCAGCTAGTAAAGACTCTTGCTTTCCCAGCTTAAATCCACATCACATTTTTACAACACTATGACTTGAACTTGAGGCTGGATAGTGTTCTTATTTCTTTATTTGCTGGTTCTACTTATCTTTCTTTTATTTTATTATATATATTTTTTGAGACAGAATCTCACTCTGTTGCCCAGGCTGAAGTGCAGTGGCGTGACCTCTGCTCATGGGCAACCTCTGACCCTGGGTCAAAGTCATTCTCCTGTCTCAGCCTCCTGAGTAGCTGGGATTGCAGGCACTCGCCACCACGCCTGGCTAATTTTGTACAGGATTTCGCCATGTTGGCCAGACTAGTCTTGAACAACTCCTTACCTCAGGTGATCCTCCCACCTTGGCCTCCCAAATTGCTGGTATTACAGGCGTGAGCCATGGCACCCGGCCCTCTACTCATCTTAGACCCCGCTCAACACTCTCCCTCTCTAAAACACTTCCCTGCTTCTGCAAACAGGATTAATCACTCCTTCCTCTCTTTTCCATTGCAAGCCGGTGGGGGAGCTTGAGGAAGGTATTGAAACTCTCTGTCTTAATTTCCTTACTTGAAAAATTGAGATAATAATACCTGCCTTGCAGGGTTAGTATAAAGATAAAATAAAATAACACATGTAAAGCATAAAGCACAGAGCTTGACATACAGCAAGCATTCAGTAAATATTTGTTCAATAATAAATGGTGGTGATTATTCACTACCAAACCCTTGCCAGCACACTTATCCCAAAATTGTGCAATGGTTGTTAGTGCCTCTTTTTTAAAATTATTATTATACTTGAAGTTCTGGGATACATGTGTAGAACGTGCAGGTTTGTTACATAGGAATACACATGGCATGGTGGTTTGCTGCACCCATCAACCGTCATCTACATTAGGTATTTCTCCTGATGGTATCCCTCCCCTAGCCCCCAAACCCCTGATAGGCCCCAGTGTGTGATGTTCCCCTCCCTGTGTCCATGTGTTCTCATTGTTCAACTCCCGCTTATGAGTGAGAACATGTGGTGTTTGGTTTTCTGTTCCTATGTTAGTTTGCTGAGAATGATGGTTTCTGTCTTCACACATGTCCCTTCAAAGGACATGAACTCACCCTTTTTTTATGACTGCATAGTATTCTATGGCATATATATGCCCCTCTTTTAAGATTTTCTTATTTATCTCAGTGCCATAGGTTCTGCTCTGGTGGGATGTCTTCTCCATGAAGGAAAGGATCTTGAGTTTGTCCACTGGTATATTCTGAATACTTCAAACAGTGCCTGGCACATAGTAGCCCTTTTATAAACAAATTCTAATTTTGATAACAGATGACTGGGATAGAGAACTAAGCTAATTAAGGAGATTGATTCAATGGCCTTCAGCTTATTACTTCAGAAATCTCTAAATTTATGTTTTCTTTCACTGATGACAAATCTTAATAACCATGCATGATTCCTTTAAGCCACCACATCTTCCTCCTCCCCTCTTTTCAAGGGGAAGCAGACCCTCCCTGAAGTTCAAGGCGTAGGTTCTATACAATGGACTTGCTTCATCTTGCTTCCAAGACTTCCTGTGTTATGCTCCTTGCTCTTCTACATCTTCTCTGGCCTTAACCAAATTGTTTGAACTTTATGGTGGAATCAATGAATCAACCCCTGTTCTACCGTCTTACTTAAACACCTCTCCTCATATTGCCTATGACCAGCCCACCCAGAAACCCAGTTCTGGTTCTAGAGCTTTGCTCAGTGCCTGGAATACCGTAGGTATTCAGTAACTTTGTGTCATCATTGAATGAATAAATGAATGAATGAATGAATGATGAATGAAAAATGGAAGGGAGGCAGAAGGATAAAAGAAATAGAAAAGAACAACACTGTTCTTCTGATAGATTTAACCTAGATGACACACACGAAAATTGGTTGAGCTGATTTATTTCTGGTAAAAGGCAGTACTGCCTACATACCAACAACATTATGAATCACTTACATAATTAAGGTAAAGAGCCATTTTTATTAAAAAAAAAAGATATAATAAATCACTTCACAGAACTTGTCAATCCATTCACTGATAACTATTGATCCCCTTTGTCAGATAGACAGAGTTTGAACTGGCTGCCCATACAGGGGTTTGGCATTGAGGTAGCCATGGTCTATGTGTGTTGAAAAGATTTCTCTGATTCCAGGCTGAAAAATTCTTGCCACATTGCAACTAGGGTTAAGGAAGTGGCAACCAAAATCTTTCCTCCATTCCCAACGTTTCCTGATTCTGCTGCTACAACTTAGATCTTTTCTCATTTCTTTTTTCTGCCACCACCTCCTTTTTCTTTCTTCTCTTCCTCTTTATCTTCCTCCTCTTTCTCCTTTGCTCAAAGCTCAGATGCTGACTTTCAAAATTCTTGGTTAGAGGTGGTAGATTGTCTGCAGACACATATCTCTTTTGTCTTCATAAACCCCATTAAGATGATAGTAAAAGAAGAAAAAGGAGGATTCTTTTAAAGACAAAGACATCAGTAGATTCAATATTTCAATCCATTTTTGAAAAGCAGAACATAAATGCCAGAAGAGAGGAGCTGTGCACTAAAGTGCTGCCCAAGGGAGGTTGCCACACAAACTGAGCCTGAGCCGGTTCACGTAACAGAATCCACATACCTAAGATGCTTTCTAGGCTGTTGATCTTAGCATGTCCTAAACTGAATTCATCGTCTTCCTCCTTAGCCTCCACTACCGTCACCACCAGCTTCACCTTCACCTTCTCCACTGTCCCCTTCCTCCTCTCTTCTCCTAATGTGTCTTCCCCTCTTGTGGCCCTTATCCCAAAGGATGGCAATACTGTCCACAAAGTTGAAGTGCACCCCCATGTCCATCCCTTACAAGCCATTGTGTAGGCTTTTACAGTGGTACACATCATTTCACAGTGCGAACATGTGCTCCTATATATCTGTGCCGCCAGCAGGCAGTGCGATCTTAGAGCGCGTTTTATTCTTGACAGTAATCTTAAAGTTGAACACAGTGCTTGGCATGTGGTAGGCATTAATTAAATAAAGATTTGCTGAAGAATCTCTTGTCTCTGGAGGATGTTTTGCACCCAGAATGCCATGACTCTTCCCCTCCAGCCCATGGAGTCAAGCAAGACGATGCATTTATCAGTCAAAAATGGTTTCAAAGTAGAGTAATAGAATAATATTTACTACCATAGTATCCTATACTATTAGAATATGTTGTATTTCTCTAATATTAATACTCTGTATTATTGTAATACCATTGTTTGATGCTTGTTCATTGAAGCCTGGTTGTTTTGATATCTCTATACTACCTCTTAATCCCTTTGATATCCATTTGTATGGCCAGTCTTTGGTGATAAGAGATGACATTTATGCTTGAGGGCAGGGCAAGGTGGTACTTAGAATATGATCTGGCCTGGGTGTCAGGATCTCTAGGGTCATGCCCTGACTCTGCCACTAACTTACTCTGTGACTTTCTTTCTCCAGGAATATGTCCCTCATCTTTAAGATGACATAATTGGACTACATAACCTCTAGGGTTTGTGTTTCTCTAAGACTTATACACATCTAAGCTGATCACTAACCTCAAACTAGAGCAGCCCCAGCCTTGTCTTCAGAGAGATCTTGAGTGCCAAGATTGCCTCCTTAATTCAGGAGATGAATGTGCATTGACAAGGACAAAGGTTAGGGACTGTGGTGCTGATCTGAGGGAACAGCCTGGACTTTGATCCTTAGGCTCAGAACCAAGTAAAAAATGCCTCTGAAGAAGTTGGACACTGACTGTGCAAGGGTTTGATCCTTACCTTGTATCTTCTGCTGTTCTCTCTTTTAATGTTTTTCTAGAAGGGGAAAATTACTCAAATAGAGTCCAAGACACAGCGTCTTCTCTTGGAACACACACCCGCTGATTTCAGTGATGTTTGCAGTACACAAGATTGCTTGGGGGCTGGGAGGAAAATTTTTCTTATCCAAATATAGATACAGACATAGGTATAGAGATAGAGATACATATATGTGTGTGTATATATGTGTGTGTGTGTGTATATGTGTGTGTGTGTGTGTGTGTGTATCTGCATCTATATATCTATATATAGTTGCATTTTTATCTTAGCATAATCTGGTTCAAGGACTGGAGCTTTCTTGGGAACCACAAAGCCTGATTTTACAGCTCTGGTTAGAGATGGAGACCTAGGTAAATAGATCTGCCAGAGTCCCTCTGGCTTCAGACACCCTGAGGAGGAATGGTACGAAGCTTAGACTCTCTGCAAGACTCCAGTTCCATCCTAGGCCAGAAGGAGAAAGGGAGAGAGGCACAGACTTGCCAGAGCCCCGCTGAGTTCAGACACCCTGAAGAGGAATGGTACAAAGCTTAGACTCTCTGCAAGACTCCAGTTCCATCCTAGGTCAGAAAGAGAAAGGGAGGGAGGCATCACTTCCTTTGTTGGGTACCTGTTGTGTGCAAGGTGCCACCCTGGCTGCTTTGCATCTCACCTGTTTTTTTAACCATGCTTCTAGGTATGACTAGCCCATTTCATAGATGGGGGAAGTGACATTTAGAGAGTTGAAATAGTTTGCTCAAGGTTCCACATTAAACCTAGGATTTGAATTCAGGTCTGTTTGACTCCAAGGACTGTGCTCTTTCTACTAGATGATTACTACCCCATGTACATGCTGGTTGTTTCTAGCAATCGTGTGTGTGTGTGTGTTTGTGCGTGTGTGTGTGTAGGTGGTGGAGGAATAATTAGGGTAGGGGAATTCAGGGCAGTCTAGTTTCTTCTGAGCATACATTCATCTCATAGGTAGGAAACTGCTGATTCTTCACGTACTTGTTTGCTCTGCTAGGACGTGAGACTCTAGAGAGTTTGGGAGATGGAGAGAGAATTTCTTCTCATCCCTGCTTGGGAAGCACAACTCTATTTAGCAACCTGAGGTGCAGGTAGGAGTAGGGTGGCAGGTATCCCAGAACCCAGAAGAGGTCTTCATTTGAACACAGAGAGGAGGCTCTTCCTTGCCATCAGCTAATCCCTAGTCTTCTTTATTCATCCTGTTTATTTTTATTTTTATTTTGAGATGGAGTTTTGCTCTTGTCACCCAGGCTGGAGTGCAATGACATGATCTTGGCTCACCACAACCTCTGCCTCCTGGGTTCAAGTGATTCTCCTGCTTTGGCCCCCCGAGTAGCTGGGATTACAGGCATGCGCCACCATGTCTGGCTAATTTTGTATTTTTAGTAGGTATGGGGTTTCTCCATGTTGGTCAGGCTGGCCTCGAACTCCTGACCTCAGGTGATCCATCTGCCTCGGCCTCCCAAAGTGCTGGGATTGATTACAGGCATAAGCCACCACACCCGGCCTACCCTGCTTCTTATTTTATATGCTTTCTTTGGAGAATCATCTACTTCCCTGGTTTCAATTCTCATCTTTTTCTCCCAAACACCTTCCTCTTAAGTTTCTCAGCAAATGGCTCCACCATCTCCCCAGCTGCCCACATCAGAAAGCCACGTGTTATCCTGAACTTATTGCTTAAATATTGTCATGCCAAACTCTTAACATCTTTTAAAGTCATCCTCCTTTCTCTCATGTGTCCACTCACTAATCTTCAGGTATGAAGATCCCATCACCTGAAATACTGCTAGGGTTGCTAGGGTCTCCACCTCCACCCACTCCCTTCCATTCTTTATGTTGCTGCCAAATTGGAACACTTCAGTAGTCTTTTCAAGTGCCCTTTGGCCTTCAGAATGAAGTTCCAGCCCTGCAGTGGTCTCTGGGAGTGCTGTCAAGCACATAAGGACCTAGGTTTGAATATCGACTCTGCAACTTATTACATATGTGACCTTGGGTGAGCCATACCATCTCTCCTACTTTGTCTCCTTATTGTTAACGTGGACTTAATAATATTGATACTATAGATTTCTATAAATAATCAATTAAGTGAGAGCAATATATGTAACCTGTTAAGCCGGTGCTTGGTGTGTAGCAAACAAGCTTCGTATGGTAGCCATTCTTAAATGGCAACGTTCTAAACTGTTACTGGGAATTTTGGTGGGTCATGGTGTCCAAGTTTCTATCTAATGAGAAAATTTCATTTCACCATGGATCCAAGTTAGGAAGTGACCTTTCTGCCAAATGTAGTATGTTGTTCCTCTCTCAATGCACAGTAGAGAAAATATCGTGGAACCCACCCCTAGAGCCAATATGGCAGACGTCAGAGAGGACCCAGGTGCAGATCATTTAGGGTCAGCAAGATCAAGCACAACAGAACTGGCCAGCCATCCTATGAACAAGCAGAGCGGCAAGCAGCAAGGGCTGCACATACTTAGCTTTTTGGAGAGAAATAAATAGATCCATAAAGATCACCAAGAAAGAGTCAGTGTGGAGGCAAAAACTCAAGATTTCAACATTGGTGAATAAGAACCTAAGGTGGACAGTTGGCAGAGAGCAGCCCTGGGCTGGTTGCAATGACTCACACCTATAATCCTAGTACTTTGGGAGATCAGGGTGGGAGGATTGCTTGAGCCCAGAAGTTCAAGACCAGCCTGGGCAATATAGTGAGACCCTCACCTTAACAAAAAAAAATTTTTTTTTTAAATTAGCCAGGCGTAGTGGTGTGTACCTGCAGTCTCAGCTACTCAGGAAGCTGAGGTGAGCAGGGTTGCTCGAACCCAGGAGTTTGTGGTTTCAATGAGCTATGATTGCCATCACTGCACTCTAGCCTGGGCAACAGAGCGAGACCTTGTTTCAAAGTGTTGAACAATGAGAACACATGGACACAGGGAGGGGAGCACTACACACTGGGGTCAGTTGGGGGGACATAGGGGAGGGACAGTGAGGGGTGGGGAGCTGGGGAGAGATAGCAAGGGGAGAGATGCCGGATGTGGGTGATGGGGAGGAAGGCAGCAAATCACACTGCCACGTGTGTACCTATGCAACAATCTTGCATGTTCTTCACATGTACCCCAAAACCTAAAATGCAATAAAATAAATAAATGGGAAAAAAGGAGGAGAAGAGGAAGAACAAGAGGAAGAAGAAGAAGAAAGAGGAAGAAGAAGAAAGAAGAAGGAGGAGGAGGAGGAGGCAGAGGAGAAGGAGGAGAAGAAGAAGGAGAAGAAGAGAAGAAGGGCAGCTTTGCATACTCTGGGAAGAATTCTGACAGGGCTTAAAAATCTTTCTGTAACCACAGTGTTTAAGAGTTATTTTTTTCTTACTCTTTAGCATTATTGCTTGTTCCATCATCTGGTATCATCATCCACTGTGTGATTTATTGTATATAATTAGGCCCAGTACATGTCTGTCTTTTTCATTACAGGAATGTGGACTTTATCATTCTCTACAAATCCCTGTGTTTTCTCCAAAAAGTTCAGAGCTAAAAACTCCTCTGGTTATTATGACATATGGATAACTGAATGACAGGCTCCTGTGTGGCATTTGCTAAAAAATCTCTTCTCTGGAAAGCTGATTGAATCTCTGCTCTCATATTTTCTCTCTCATACTTGCCCATTACACATGCCGTTTGAAGTATTCCAATTGTTCCCTGCCAGAATCGAAGTAGAAAAAGACTCTTCCCTATCTGGACTAGAATAGCTAAGTGAGGAAGGGCCATCCTGAGAAGCCACAAGTGATGGTGGCAGAGATTTGGCCTGACAGAGATGGGAAAGTTCAGGCAAGCAGATGGTAGGGACAGATGTCATTGGTGGTTCCTTTTTCATGGAGTTCTCTCACAGAGGATGTGTTATTCTTTGTTTGCTCAAGGTTGATTAACCTTGATTATACTTTGATTACTGAAGGTTTTGCTTCCTCTGTGGTTATGTGTGGATGGCACTATCATGGAGAGGAAAAGCAATGGCATCTGGAGCTAGAGGCATGGGCTTGCCTTTGTGGCTATACTCTTTGTTATCTGTGAGGACTTTGAGCCAAGCATGGGACCACTCGGACCCTCTGTCTTTTCATTCAAACCTTGCTGAAAGGCTGTAGGGAGGATTAAGGGAGCTAGCATAGGAAATTCTCTGTACTGTTTTTAACACAATAGGGTTAATTTCCTTCTTCTTCCTTTCTCTTTCTTTCCAGACCAGACCATGAGGACGGGACTCCCTAAATGCTATTATCTAAGACTGCTGGACTTTCTCAGGACACAATTCTTTGTTGGCTGAGCACGTACATTTCCAAGAACTTGGGTATTCCTGAGAGGTGGATCCCAGCAAGAGAGCCCATCATTCCATCCCTGGTGAACAGGGAGAAAGTGAGATGTATATCACTGTACAGAAGAATTCCTAGTACTTCAGTTCTGAAATGTCCTCACTGAAGTCTGCCCTTCTGGAGAGGGCTGAGAAAGTGGGGGTTTATTATATAACATGGATTTGATGTTAGGATTTGCACATTGGGTTTTCATTACCAGGCCTCATAAAAATCAGAAGAGCTCAGTGTAAAAGGTTTAAAAAAATATTTTTTTACAAAGATAGGCAAGTCAGGGGCTCTGACACATTCTTCACTCTGTGGTTCTTAAGAACAAAGACAAATGAAAAAGGACTATTCTATTTTTATGCTTTGAAAGCACTTACTTTAGGTCAGGAAAATAGCCAGTGTGGATGTTTAGTCTTGTCAATACAGCTTGGACCAGACCTTTCTTTTTCTTCTTCTTCTTTTAATTAATTGGGAAGCTGGCAATGCAGGGAGGTAGGGAGGTTGCATGAGACATACAGTCTTGCCTCATTTCAAAGGGATTAAGGAAACTGGACCTCTTGTGACAGAGAAAAAAAGTAAACAGGCTTTGGCATCAGAGAAACTTCAATTCAAATTTCATTTCCATTCCTTGTGATCTGTGTGACCCCAGGCAAGTCATTTAAAACCCTGAGCTTCAGTCTTCTCATCTGTATAATGGGGGTAACACAAAGTACCTTGCATATTAAAGCAATTAAGTAGGATGTGGTATGTCACCACACAGTGTCTGGTACCTAGTGGATACTGAATACACAATTAAACACATAGCTAAAGCATGTACCACAAACGTGCAGGAGAACACTGTTGGGAGCACATCTCAAACAGAACCGAGGGAGGGAGGGAGGAAACATGGGCCTGCCCACTATAGCAATTACTCTGAGATTTGTTCAGAATAAAGACATGAAAGAAGATTCAGGTAAGTAGAAGGCACAATTTGTATGATTATTCTTATAAATCCTGCATTTGCATTCCAAAAATCTTGGGATATCTTAAAGTAAAATATATGGATACACTCAAAAAGGAAGCTCAAAGATAGTTGGGAAATCACATATCATGTTTGGGCTAACAGAGTTACTGAGTTTGGAGCTTCCTGGTAAACAAGCCAAGAGGAGAAAGGATGAGTTAAGTGATTCTCATTATCTAAGAAAGCACATGATCCTGCTGTTTAAGGGAGGACAATTCCCAAAGGAATTTATCACAAACCCCTAAGAAATTTATGATGCTTCACCTGATACTTGATGCATATGCAACACAGGGAATGGTTTCTTCCACAATGACCCTCTTGCAAGTGTATTCCATTTGACCTTTGCCATATTGACCCTTGAAGAAAGCCAATGATGATCACAAACCATGGTGGAGTTCTGGCTCTGACATCAAATAGACTTGGGTTCAAATCCTGGTTCAACCACTTTCTAGTTGCAAGACCTTGTGACTCCATTGATTCTCACTGAGCCTTATTTTCCTCCTCTGCAAAAATGGAGCTCATAATACTACCCTCCCCCTTTTGTGGTATTGTTATGTGCATTGAGTGAGCATACAGGTGTAAAACACTGAGCTTGGAGCCTGGCACAAAGTAGATGCTTAATAAGTTGGATCAATTTTATTCCCCTTCCTTTTGCTAGAAATGTAACCTCATGTGGGTTTTTCCTGGGAGTGTCTAAACTAATGAGCTAATTTACTTTCAGCCTTACTATGTTTAGTTACATACTCTCTAATCCTCCACTGGCACCAGAGAGATGGTTCTGAAATGCAGACCTGCACATGTCTCTCCTTTGCTGAACACGCTGCAGGGTCTCTCAGTTGCCTACAAAATGAAGGGCAGATTGCTCGGCTGAATGTTCAGATCTCTTCACTCCAACCCTCTCTGCTGTCTACAGCCACTGCTCTCCAACAAGTACTCTGTGTTAGAGGCATTGCAAACTATTGACCTGTCTGTGCATATATAATTCCTTTGCACAAGCTTCTTCCTCTTTCTGGACCATTTTTCTCCTCACCCTCCTGGTCAGCTTGGCATACAAACTCATCCATTCTTCAAGATCATTCAAAGAGTGCCTTTTTTTGTGATGCCATCTCTGGCTGCCCAGAAAGTTAGTGTCTCTCTCCCTGGATACCCCTGGTGTCTCTTGCTGGATAATGTTTATTTGTTTGTTTGTTTTTTCAGTTCAGAGTTGGTGCCTGGTCATGCCAGGCTTTCCTTTAGGTGTAACTTGGTGCTGTTAGTTCCCAGTGCTAGCCAGATCCTCCACTGTACTTTGTACACACTTCTGGTGTAACCCCCATAACTCTGACCCCTGCATTGGCTCAGGCGCTTGCTACCCTTTCCTGTTGCACTTTGGTGTCGAGAGCTGACTTTTGTCTGTTTCACCTTGGCATCCTCAGTACCTACCCATGGTTGGAAAATAAAAGTGTGTTAAAGAATGAATTAATATGTTATGAGTGATGAATGAAAACCTCTGAACCCAACACCACCTACCTTTCAAATATGGGATGGAGGCTGGGATTTCACTTGACGTTCTAACATATTTCTATTACAAGTGAATTTTGTTAAATGAAGCTCTCTGGAACTTCATCTTAGGTGGGATTAGGTTCTAATATTGGGGTATACAGTGTAGAAACCATTCTTGACAGTCTCTCAGGAAGATAACCCATTGGAAGTACTATTTCTCAACAAGTCCAACCCACTCAGTTTCTCTTTCACACTGGAAAGGTTGGTGCTTCTTTAGATGGATCCTCGAAATAAGAAATTGGCTTGTGTTTAGGATTAATGCTGAGTCAAAAACATGTACCATTAAATACTAGACTGGGTTGGGAACCCAGAGGGAGGAGCTTTAGGAGGGCAGGTGGTGATGGTATGGCTTGGTGGATGATGAATGGGTGGAGACTGAGTCTTCTGGGCACAGGTGGTTAGAAAAGGCTCAAGTTGGAGGAGTCAAGATCGAGGCCAAGATGGAATTTAAAGATGAGGACAGAAACTGGCTGAGGATCAGGGAGCCAATGGAGAGATAGATGGCTCCCAGGAGAAACAGTAGTGAGGCTAAGAAGATAAAGGGGCAGCTTCCAAGAGCAGAAGCCAGGGAGGTGGGAAGAGAGGTCCATGTTCCACAAGACGCCTCTAGGAAAACAAAACACGCTGCTCGGAGGCGATGGGCTTGCACAGCTTCAGCCTCTCTGCATTCGTGGGCTCCTCTTGCAGGGCTTTTTGTGCTGCAATGTCCTTTGCTTATTCAAGAGTGGTGGTTTTCACATTTTAAAAGGTGTTTCAATGGCAAAAGTCACACTTCTGTTATAAAATTCAAACTTTAATATTAAAGTATATAAAATAGAAATGAATAGTCCCACTTCTCTTCACACTGTCTCCTGTACCAGTCTCCAAAGGCAACTGACCAGTGTTAAGAGTGCAAAATGTATCTGCTGGGCATGGTGGTTCACACCTGTAATCCCAGCACTTTGGGAGGCCAAGGCAGGAGGACTGCTTGAGGCCAAAGGTTCAAGACCAGCCTGGAAAACATGGCGATCCATCTCTGCAAAACAAAATAATAATACAAAAAATGATCTAGGCATAGTAGCACTTGCCTATAGTCCCAGCTACTCTGGAGGCTGAGGCAGGAAGATTGCTTGAGCCTGGGAGGTTGAGGCTGCAGTGAGCTGTGATCATGCCACTGCACTCCAGCCTGGGTGACAGAATGATACTCTGTCTCAAAAAAAAAAAAAAATCAAAATCAAAAGCAATAAAAAATAAAAAAAACTTTTAAAAAGAGTTTAGGTATATGTCCTTCCATATGTACTTTCAGCACATACTCACATACTTATCAGTGGCTTTTAAAAATTATTTTAAAAAATGTTATTGCCATCTACATTCTGTTTTTGCTTCTGGCCTCACTTTTTCTCACTCTGTAATATATCATGGCATTCTTTTCTACCCTTAGCTCTTTCACCTTTGTATTTCTCAAAACAAAGCAGGCCCGTCAAAATATTAGATGATGGGAGGCTATTAAGACCAAATCTTGTTTTTTTTTTTTTTTTTTTTTTTTTTTTTGAGATGGAGTCTCACTCTGTCACCTAGGCTAGAATGCAGTGGCACAATCCTGGCTCACTGCAACCTCTGCCTCCAGGATTCAAGTGATTCTCCTGCTTCAGCTTCCTGACTAGCTGGTATTACAGGCATAAGCCATCATGCCAGGCTAATTTTTGTATTTTTAGTAGAGACGGGGTTTCGCCATGTTGGTCAGGCTGGTCTTGAACTCCTGACCTCAAGTGATCCATCCACCTCGGCCACCGTGCCCAGCCATCTTCATGTTTTAAGAAAGCTTTTCTTCTATCCTACTCTGTCTGTTAGCCCCAGTGAACTAGAAATTAAAGATTTATGTTACTAATTATTATTTTTAAATAAAATTTTGAGGTCAAAGCTTTGCTGGAAATATACACAGTAATTGTGTTTACTAATCATCACCACTCCCAAACAGCAATTCACGGTATAAAACTCAAGTAATTAGAACAATAAGCCCAGGTTAATTAAAATACTGGGTAACATGTGGGCAAGAATAAAATCCACTTTGGAGATTTTCCAGACACACATTCATTTTGTGAGCACTTAATTCACCCTGGGAGCTGGGACTGACAAGGTAGACGTTCTGTGCTAATCAGCGCTGGCCCGCCTTTGATCACGCCCTGCACATTTGTCTTTCCTGGCTCCAGGACCAGCTTCAGAGACCTGGGTCCAGTCACTGGGAGAACAGTGCTGCAGTTGCTTAGGCCTAATCTTGGGTACCATTCTTGTGCTATTACCATTCGTGCCACTTGCCTTAATAGTTACAGGGTGGCTAATTAAAGCAATTAATCAAGCCCCCAAGAAGTCTGCATGCTGTCTGGAGTTTCCTCTGCCTCTGCCCCCCACCTAGTGCTGGAGGCCTGATTACCTTGGAGCACTTCGGTCCCATGCTTTGTCAGTACTGTGTCTGCTGTGAACAGTTCCACCTGCTGCAATCAAGGGTTCATGTGAGCTCTGAGGGCAGACCTTAAAGGGCATGCCTCCAGCGTGCTCTCCTGCGCAGTCTCTGCCCCCAGGTTGGGTGAGCAGCCCCTGTGCCATTTTTCATTGCTTATACTTGCATTGTCAACATCCTAATAGATGCTTTTTTTTTTTCTTTGAGCTCTGTACGGTCAGAGTTGTGTTTATTTTGTATTTTCAGAGTTCTGTCCAAGACCTCCATCTAAGGGATACCCAGTGAAAAATTCTCTCCTTTTACAATTCCTTTCCACCCAAATGACTTTTAGCTTAGCAGAATAATAAAAAGTCAACAGAAGTTTTTGAAGGCCAGGTACTGTGCTGAGCACCAGGAGGAAACAGAAATAAATAAGAACTCGCTCTTGTAGACAAGTTTACTATCCAGTGGGGAGATGAAATACATTCACTGATGACAGTAAGACATGAATCCCATAAAGGAAGATCAACCATAGGCTCTCAGAACAAGAGAAAAACACAGCTGACTACAGAAATCGGAGAGGGCTTCATGGAGGAGGTGGCATTTCAGTTGGGCTTTTGATTTTTGTGAAATGAATTTGGATGCGTGGAGATTTGTGGAGGGGTGTGTGTGTGTAGGATATGTTTTTATATGAGCTTGTAGGTGGGGCAAGGAGAAAAGATTGAGAAGCTCCCAGGGAATGAAACCTCCAGCATAAGCAAAGTCACTGTCTTTAGGAAACAGCTGACGGTCACATTTCGGTAGGATCTGACATTCATTACAGAGATAAAACATCGTTGAGGCAGCAGCTGGCAGCCTCCAGCGACATTGCAGGGTGGGTGGATTTGGAATTCAGCTTCCCCTTGCTGCGTTCCTCTTTCTCTTCGAGGGGGCTTGCCCTCCTCCTCTTCCTTCCCATTTCTAGACATGCTCTTTGGGTTTCCAGGGCCTTCCTGCTGTCTTCTCTCATCTTTAACAAAGCCTATTCTTAGGAAGAGATATAATCCTCTCCATTTGCATGTGAGTTTGGGTTCCAGGCTGCCTGCCCCCACTGAGCCTGCCTTACCATGGGTCTGATTTCGCCTACTGCAGAGATGTGATGAGGGTTTGGTGCCAAAATAAGGTCCTAATCTGCACTCAGCTTTCTTTCGCTCCTAGGAATTGATGACAGTAAGTGGGTTGCCTCCCTGCTGCCCTCCCTCGTCTGGGTGACACATCACAATCGCACAGCCAAATAGTTTTCCAGGGGAGAAGCTTTCTCAGCTCCTGCCCACTGAGCAACACGTTGTTTCTCATGACTTTAATTCAGGGAGTAAATAAATATAGCAGGTTGCCTTGCTGAAGATCTGACTTGCTTTTATTTTTCTTCTTTGCTCTAGCGAGAGTCCTCATTGTCAGGAAGGTAAATCACCTCCGAGATCCTGAAGGAGCCCCATCGGGGGTCATGTGTGAAAGGCACCCTGGGGATAAACGGTAGCTTCCCATCCTCACAAGGGTTGGGGAGAGCTGCATTGAGCAGCGAAAGGGACATAAGAAGGCCCTTTTTGTTTTGAAGTTTGAGTGGGAAAAAGCTGTTCCCTTTCTGGAGAGAGCTGATGATTAGGGAAGGAAAGTGATTCCAGGGTCCTCAAAGAATGGTCACCAGGAACAAAATGGGGGCAGCCGGAAAGATGGAGAAAGTCTGTGGGAAGGAATAAAATGGGAGGCCATTAAAAGGTATGCTTCTGCCAGGTGCGGGGGCTCACCCTGTAATCCCAGCACTTTGGGAAGCCAACGTGAGCAGATCACTTGAGGTCAGTAGTTTGAGACCAGCCTGACTAACATGGCAAAACGCCGTCTCCACTAAAAGATACAAAAATTAGAGGTGTGGTCGCAACTGCCTGTAGTCCCAGCTCCTCAGGAGGCAGAGGTATGAGAATAACTTGAACCTGGGATGTGGAGCTTGCAGTGAGCCACAATCATGCCACTGCACTCCAGTCTGAGTTACAGAGAAGACTCCGTCTCAACTCCACCCTCCCAAAACTAGACTTCCATGCATCCGGTGGGGGTGGTTCTGGACACGCTCGGCACTGAGGGAGTGATTTTTTCTGCTTCAAGGGCCTGTAGTAGCTCACATCAGGATGGAGATGCAGAGCTGCCCAGGATGATCTATTGGTCTGAGAAGGATCACAACCATACCCGAGGGCAGCCAGGGATGGGCGGGGAAGAGTGTGTGATTTCCTTGTGTTAATGTGGGATTCAGACCATCCACCTTTAAAAAAATTTTAATTTTTAATTTTTGTGGGTACACAGTAGATGCATATATTTATGGGATACATGAGATATTTTGATACAGGCATATAATGTGTAATAATTATATTATCAGGATAAATGGGGTATTCATCACCACAAGCATTAATTTTTTTCTTTGTATTATAAATAATCCAGTTATACTGCTTTCTTTCTTTCTTTTTTAAGACAGAGTCTCACTCTGTCTCCCAGGTTTGAGCACAGTTGCATGATCTTAGCTCACTGCAACCTCTGCCTCCCAGGCTCAAGTGATCCTCCCAATTCAACCTCCCAAGTTGCTTGGACTGCAGGTGCACACCACCACAGGCAGTTAATTTTTGTACTTTTTGTAGAGACAGGGCTTCACCATGTTGCCCAAGCTGATCTTGAACTTCTGGGCTCAAGCAATTTACCTTCCTCAGCCTCCCAAAGTGCTGGGATTAGAGGCATAAGCCACTACACCTGGTCTCCTTTAATTATTTTTAAATGTATGGTAAATTATTGTTGGCTATAGTCACTCTGTTGTACTATCAAATACTAGACCTTATTCATCCCCTTCTTGGTCTATGTAAACTCTAGCATTTGAGGGAAAAATCTTTGGGGAAGGAGCTAAGAACAACCGAACAAACTCAGGGCCTCCAAAGGAAGTAATTTATGTGCAACCTGGGATGAGCCTAATACGCAGCTCATGGAGCAGTAAAAAGCAGGAGTTAATAGAAGCCACACTGGCCTCAGCCGCATCTGACACCCACACCAGCCCCGTGTGTGAGAAAATGTTTGGATAAAATCAGAAATTGAGCAGCTTCCAAATAGACATTTCTTCCTTTCTAAGAGGGTTCTCCATAAAATTCTCTTGTAAACTTTTTTATTTTAAGGAGGAGCTCTGTTACTGTCTTTTTTATTAATGTTATTTGTTGAGGCATTCTTATTTCAGCTGGTGGGCTTAGCACAGCCTGAATCTCAAGGTTTAAAGCGTTACATTTTTATTGCGATAGCTCTTGGTGCCTCACTCTTACAGAGGTAGTTAATGGGCTTCCCACACCATCTCAGCTCACCCTCTGGTTTTATAGAGAGCAAAAAGGGAAGGTGATGGGACTGCCTGAAGTCAGGGAGCCAGTTGGTGGCAGAGCTGGTGCCAGTGCCAGGTGAGTATGGAGCTGAGGTGGACAGTATCCTGTTTGAAGGTTTTGTTGTTATTGTTGGTTGCAAACACATCGTCTCGTTGACTCATTCTGAGTTTAGAGTTGGCTGGATGCCATAAGTGATTTGCTTTCCTATGTGGAAATCGTAAACCATGATGTGTCTGTTCTCTGCTGAAGTTACAAACACCCATCTTCTCTCTCCTTGCTTTTCCTGGAATGCAGGCTTCATGACCACTCAAGGTTCTCTCCCCTGCAAATCCTTTCCTGTCACCCCAGGGAATTCATGGATCTCTGTGCCCAATGTACTCTTGTAAATGACTTTGTTTGTGGGTGTCAAATAGTGCCTGCCATCCTTACTCTACCTTGAGCTCCTGCAGGCAGGACCGCTTGTTCTCACTGTTGTATAGTACTCTACTGTATGGACACATCACAATTTATTTATTCATTCTGCATGGAAGGTCGCCTCGGTAGTTTCCAGTCTGTGGCTATAGGAATAGTGCTGCTGTGAATATCCTTGCACAAGGCTTTCGGTGAACATATGTATCCACTTCCGTTGAATATACACCTGGGAGCAGAATGGTTATGTCATAGGGTAGGCATACGTTTTGCTTTAGCAGGGTCAGTGCTTGTATGTCTATATCCCAGCACCTAGCACATACTAGACATAAAGTAACTATTAGTTGAATAAATTCGTGAGCCATTATTTCCTTGGGCCTAAGTATAATATTTTACATTTAATAGATGCATGATTAGTTTTTGTTACAGAGCCACAAAAACTTCATCTTGCACATTCTCAACATATTAGAGATTGAGGGGACAATTTAAGTTCACACATTCATTTTTACAAATGTGAAACCCGAGGCTCAGAAAGGAAATCAACTTACCCAGGGCTGCACAGCATTTTTGTGTCAGAATTAAAACTGAATCCAAGCCTCTGTAAAATAATAGAACCCTGCTTATTGCTTTTGTGCCGCAGTTTAAAGTATTTATCATTTAGTTGCATTAAAATACATATTCCTATAGAATACCTCTGGACATATAAAAGATTAAAGATTAGGTTTCTAGCATTTATTATTATTATTTTGCTTTTTCCTAGAGGGAACCATTTTGCTTCTTGCTGGAGGTAAGGATTAAAAACAGCCTTTTTGAGTCATCAGAGGAAACGGGTTGTGATTACTCTGTATCAAATTTTTGGTAGAAATGATTTCTTCTTATGTGGATAAAGATACATACTGAACTTTCATTATGCATTTTCTTTTTGCTGAGTTTACAACCCCTTAATGTGAAGCGTGCTGCCAGCTTAACTAGAGCATTGAAAATGTGCAGTTTTCCTTCAAGCCATTGGCAGATCACAGGCAGGATGGTTTGGACCAGACATTTCACAGCATTAGAAGTTAAACTGTAGTGGGAACAGGGGTGGCAACATCCGGTCTCAGTCTACCCAAGATGCCAAGGCTTCCCTGTCAGCTGTCTGGATGCTGGGGAGGACCACAATGGATCCGTGTCTCTGTACTCTGCCCCTAGAGAATCACACATAACAGTGGTGGAACGGTCCAGAATGAGTGAACTCTTGTGCATCTGTTCTTGAGTGCATGGGGGTGGAGAAAGTGGGTTTGTCTTCATTACATCCCTACCATCCTAGCTCTTGAACCTCAGATCTTGGGAGAACAGAGACTGAGGGAGGCTGAAAGTGGGGCAAAGTCAGCTCTGTGCGTGGGTGAGGAATGAATCTGAATCACCCCACTCTGCCTTCCGAGTGACAGTAGCAAAGTCAGTGGGAAGGAATATCCAAATATTGCCAAAATCCAGCCGGATGACAGCCTTGTTTGCGTGGCCCTGCTCTGGTGGTTTGCCAGAAGAGTCTTCCCATGAGCAACTGGAGGTGGGGGTTTGTAATTTGCATCAGTTCATTGCAGCAAGTCTCTATTAAGTGCCTGCTGTGTGCCCAATTAATCCACTGGATTGATACAAAAGAATTAGAATTCTTGACTTCTGCCTACAATGAACTTAACAATTAGTAGTAAGATTCATTCCTTCATTCATCCATCCCTTATTTTCTTTTTTTTCCCCCATTTATTTTATTGCATTTTAGGTTTTGGGGTACATGTGAAGAACATGCAAGATTGTTGCATAGGTACACACGTGGCAGTGTGATGCTGCCTTCCTCCCCATCACCTGCATCTGGCATCTCTCCTCTTGCTATCTCTCCCTCTCCCCAACTCCCCACCCCCCACCCCTTATTTTCTGAAAGCCTACCTTGGCTTTATACAGTATTAAGTACTGACGGCACAGATGGTTCAGACACAATATTCTTCCAACAGTGTTACTGTCTGATAGACTGATAGGGGAGATGGGTACTGACGCAATGAATGAGAGGGCCTGGGAGAGCAGAAAGAGTAGAGTGTATTGGGAGCAAACAGAAGGGGTATTTCACCCAGGCTGGGCACAAGTTAGGGGAGGCTTCTCAGGGGAAGTAGTACTTTAATAGCATCATGAAGGATGAGCAAGAGTTGTGGGGAAATGAGCTGGTGTGTGTACGGTGTGCTTTTAGGAGTCAGAGATATCTGAACAATTAGAATTTAGTACATGTTGGGATAATTCAGGAGAACAAGGGTCTGGAGTATTTGAGACAGTGACTATCTCTTATATCCACAAATAACCAGAGAATAATTTAACAAACAAGACGTAACTGAACTCTCACATGCTGCTGGTAGGAGTGCAAATTAGTACAACTGTTTTGGAAAACTGGCAGTATTTGCTAAAGTGAAACATATGGCTACCCTATGACATAACCATTCTGCTCCCAGGTATATATTCAGCGGAAGTGGATACATATGTTCACTGAAAGCCTGTACAAGGATATTCACAGCAGCACTATTCCTAATAGCCACAGACTGGAAACTGCCGAGGTGACCTTCCACACAGAAAGAACAAATAAATTGTGGTATATTCATATATTAGAGTACTATACAACAGTGAGAATGAATGATCCACTACTACAGGCAACAATATGGAAGAGTCTCACAAATCTAAGGTTGAGTGAAAGAAGCCAGACACATGCAGACATGGTGGTTCATATCTGTAATCCCAGCATTTTAAGAGGCGGAGATGGACAGATCATTTGAGATTAGGAGTTCAAGACCAGTCTGGACAACATGGCGAAACCCCCATCTCTACTAAAAATACAAAAATTAGCCAGGTGTGGTGGCAGACACATATAATCCCAGTTACTTGGGAGGCTGAGGCAGGAGAATCGCTTGAACCTGCGAGGCAGAGGTTGCACTGAGCCAAGATTGTGCCACTGTACTCCAGCCTGGGTGACAGAATGACTTTGTCTCTCCACCCCCACCCCACAAAATAAAGAAAGAAGCCAGACACAAAGTGTATGTACTATATGATTCCATCTTTACATAAGGTACAAAAACAGGCAAAACTGATCCATGCTATTATAAGTCAGAATAATAATTATAGTTGCAGTTGGCAGTGGGAGTTACTAGAAACGAGCGTGGAAGGTGTTTCGTTGGTGCTGGTAATGTTCTTGTTCTTGCTTTGGGCATCAGTAACATGAAGGTATTCACTTGGTGAGAATTCATTGAGCAGTGTACTGTCATATATATATATATATATATATATATATATAAAAAAATATATATATATATATATATATATATATATATATATATATATACAGCAATCAAAAGTCAAAAACCCTCTGTAATCTTGGATGAGACTGGGTCAGAGGCAGGTTGTAAGGGCTATAGGAATTTGAATATGTAAAAGGTCTCAATGGCGAACTGGGTCCTGCTGTGTTAATCGTCTCTCACAGAGAAAAGTGGGGACTCCTGAGAGGTGTGATGTCCTTGTGTCATTAAATCAAGCACTCTATTTTTCCTCAAAGAAGACCTCTTCTCATTCATTTGGCCTTAGCAATGGATGTTGCTATTTCAGAAGCAGAACAAGGATGTGGACAGAGCAAGAGTTTTTTCACATGGCTAAGTCTCTGTACATTTCCAATGGGCAGCTTGACTTTCTGCCCCTCAATTTCCACATCAGGTGAATGAGGATAACAATCTGGAGCTGGTGTTCTGTCAACTCTCTTCTTATGATTCAGGACTAACCCCATTTGTTGGCTGCCTGCTGGACTCTAGCAGGATACAGAATGTGACAGAATCATGCAAATATGAGGAGGCATTATATTGTGACCTGGGTCTGGGAGGCAAGGGGTTGCCTAACCTACTTGGAGCCGTGTGTACAGAATCAAGACACCAAGAAGGAAGCCTTCCCTTGGGATATCATTGCTCTCATCTCAGCACTTCCTGTCATCTCTGACCCTTGGCCAAGTCACTGAACCCACCTTTGTGTTCTCTTCTCCCCATTAAGAGAGGAGCCCAGGGATCAGTGGTTCTAACAGCATCCTTGACAGCACAAAGGATTTTTCTCTCTGTCTCCAAAAGAAGAAAGCCAGGGGAAAGGAAATGTGAAGACAATGGTAATCATTCCTCCAGATTTCCATCCTGCCTGCTACCCTTCTCACTCCACTCACCAGGAGTATCACAAGAGAACCACCCTGAAAAGAGATGTGTTATAATGTGCTATTGTCCCTGACAGCCTGGCGTCCCTGGCTGGTCCAGAGCCACAACAGAGAGAGAAGAGGAGAGGAAAGAACATGGGCTGAATGCTGACTTCATTCCAGGCTCTGTGCTTGATGCTTTCCACCTGACGTGCTTCCATCATCAGGCAAATATCTACTGAGTACCTATTAGGGTCTGAGCACTGGTGATGTCACAATAAACAAACAAGCAAACTAGCTCTTGGCTCTGTGGAGCTCATAGCCCAGTGAGGAAGGCAGACAATAAGCAGATGTTCGTACAAATGACTCAATATATGAATCAGTGATAACTGATAGGGAGAAGGAGAGGAAGGATGTCTCAGAGCACACCACCTGAATTAGTTTGGAATAGTAAGAGAAGGCTCTGCAGAGGAGACAACTTTAAAGGTGGCAGCTGCAGGCTGAATAGAAGCTGTTGGATGGAGAATGTTGGGGAAACATTCTAGGCAGAGAAAATGGCAAGTATGGAGATCTTGAGGCAGAAAGGAAAATGGTGTTCAGAGGAACTAAAAGAAGGCCAGACTGGCTGAAGGGTGGTGCAAGAGAATGGAGAATGTCCTGAGAGCAAGATGGGAGTGTAGTCACCATCAAGATCACAGAAGACCTTGGGGGGTGGGAAGATTTAGAAAGTGATTTTAGGAGTGATGGGTGGTGATTTAACTGGGATAATGGTATGCTTATACTTGTGGCTTAAAAAAGGTTACTCTGACTTCTGGAGGGAGGACAGAGGGGCCAGCAGCTATGAGAAAGCTTGGTAGAAGGTCATGACTATAATCCAAGCGAAGGATATGGTGGATTGGATTGAAGGAGAGGCAGTAGTGATGGGAAATCGTGGAGAGATTTGAACTATATTTTGGTGGTAGAATGAATAGGATTTGATGATGGAAGGAATGGATGACCATGACTGCTAGGATTTGGCTGGTGCAGTCGGGGGGCTGGTAACATCGTTACTGAGATCATCCATTTCTGAGATGGGGAAAACAAGGAAAAGCTGATAGGTAGAGAATATTATAAATTCTGTTTTTATACTACTTAATGCTTAGGAGAGCCCTTCCTCTGTAGATAAGAAAATTGAAATCCAATGAGGTTAAGAAACTTGGTCAAGGCCACAGAGTTAGTGGTCTAAATCCTGGCAGCAAGGCATTTTTTGGTCATTTCAGAGATTGTGTCTGTTGTGCATTCCTGCAGCACGTCACAGTTTACAAAATGATTTCAAATGCCTCATCTCATTTTGATTTCCACCAGTGTAGCCTTAGGAGGGAAACAGAGCAGTCATCATTATACCCATTTTATGAGCAAGGAAATTGAAGTCATTAACTTGACCAGTATCAGAGATCTATAGCTAATGTGAGTAGGACTGGACCCCCAGTTCATACATCTTTCCCAACTATGCCCCCAAAGAAGAAAGTCAGGGAAAAAGAGATATGAAGCCAATGCTAATCATTCCTCCAGACTTTGGGCCTGCCTGCTGCCCTCCTCACTCCATTCACCAGAAATATCGCAAGAGAACCACCCTGAAAAGAGACATGTTTGTCAAATAGTGGAGTCAGATAAAATGGTTGACTGGCTAATAATGAGCGATTTATTGAACCTTTCTGAGCCTCAACTTCTTCACCTATAAAATGGAGAAAATAATACCTGCCTCCACGGCTTGCCATGATAATTCAGTGAAGAGCTGGATGTAAAGCCGTTAGTGCTTGACACAAGCAAGCACTCAGTTCTCTAGCTAGGAGGCCGCTGCTGAATATGCACTTCTCAACCCAAACACCCCTTTTCCCTTGAGGAAAAGCAGCAGGTCCCAGAGCTTGGGAGGGCCTGGAGAGTTGCTGACCAACTTTTCCCCCAAAGGGCCTCCTGTTATCTTTATCCGTGTTCAATTGGGACTTTTAGCACAGTTTTCTCTGTCTCACTGCCTTGTCCCCATTTCCATAGTCAGTCCATTGCTGACTTTTGACAATTATTCCTCTGTAACCTCTTTTACTTTACTTCCTTCTTCCCCACCCACAACACTGCTCAGTGCAGATCCCATTTCCTTCTTCCAGACCCATCACAATAAGCTTTAAATGTTTAACTTATCTCCCAAATGCTTGCCCAATTCGAGCGCGTACAAATACTTCCCATGTTTTCTTGCTGTCTATACAAGAAAGCCTCATCCTCTTAGTCAGTGAGCCAGGTATCATCAAAGTCACCTGCTGGTTTCTCTCAAACTCACCTCCCAGTGCTTCTCAACAGGGAGCCTTCTCTCCAACCAAAAAAGCCAACCCATCATCCGCCTTGCATCACCCTCAATTCCTCTACCACACTTCTGACCATATTGTTCCTCACTCTCAGAATATCTGCCTCCTTCCCTTCCAATTATCTTCCCATTTCTCCAAGGCCCCACTCAAGTCTTGCCTTCTCTTTGAAGCCCTCCTTGATTTTCTAGACTTAAAATGCCTTCCTCCACTGATTCTCAAAGTGCTTAGTACATTTTCCAAGGCTTGGGGTTGGGATGGCCTTTCATTCTCTGTTGCAGCCAGAGTGCCCAGCGCAGTATCCTATACATTGGATAGTCATAAATATACAGTGTTTACCCGGTATATGCTTTAAGTCAATGAAAATACAATAAATGCATTTATGTATCATTCATTTGTTTGATTAACCACAACAAAATGGATTCTCCACCTGTTATGTACTCTGCACTATGCTGGGGATATCAGAACGAATGTGACCAATTCCCTACCCTCAAGGTGCTAGTGTGTTAGAAGACATGGTGTGTAAATGGATGTGTATCTTTAATGTAATACATGCTGTAGAAGTACAGGATGCGAAAGTCATTCATTAGAACAGACTCCTACTTCAGACTGAGGCAAAGCCAGGGGTTTCATGGGTAGAATTGTGCTCCCTGGAAAGATATGTTGAAGTCCTAACTTCCAGTAGCTGTGAATGTGACCTGATTTGGATATAGGATCTTTGCATACGTTATCAAGTTAAGATAAAGTCATATTGGATTAGGGTAGGCCCTAATAGCTGGTATTCTTATAAGTGAAGAGAGGCTTGGAGATATACAGTATGTAGGGAAGAAGGCCACGTGGCAACAGAGGCAGAGATTGCGGTAGTGCAACTCAACTCCAAGCCGAAGAAGACCAAGGATGGCCAGCAACCACCAGAAGCAAGGGAAGAAGAAATTCATTGTTTTTTTCTTAGTGCTTTTAGAGGAAATATAGCCCTGCTAATATTTGATTTTTGATTTCTATCCCCAGAACTGTGGGAAAATACGTTTAAGTCATCAGTTTGCAACACTTTGTTACAGCAGCCCTACTAGGAAATGAATGCTGATGGTAACTGAAGAGGAGAACCCTGAGTTGAGGAAGGCCCCTTGAAATGACATCCATCATGTTACAAAAAACATCTGGTTGTTCTGGGCACAGTGAGTCAGGAATGTGAGAAGTCTGGGTTCAGCAAGAGGGGAGAAATGGAGGGCGCTGGCCGTGGTGCTGATGGAGCCTTTGCGTTGGCAAACGTAGCTGGGCAGAGTTGAGAATCATGAGCTGGATCAAAGCTACCCAGAATTCAGAGGGAGTTGGATGATCCTCACACTTCCTCCTTTTCTCTCTAAATTATCTCTCCTCTATTCTCCTTTTCCCTCTTCTAACCAGGATCTTGATGCCCATCCCCTGTCACCTGTAATATAGTTCTGCTTCTGGTGACCACGTTTCTGTGATACAGACACAACCTTGCCAGGGGGCACATACAATTATTGTTTTCTCCTTCACCCATCCTTTAAAGAACTTTTAAATTGCCCTCTCTCTGGATTTCCTCTCATCCACTCTCTTTTGCTTCCTGTCTCCCCCTTCTCAAGGTGCAGGAAAAATCAGGCCAAAAAGCTAAAAAATAAAACCCTCATCTCCGTTTTATCTTTTCTTCAGCACAGTTGTTGTTTATGAGGTTTTTAAAAATAGAAATTCAGAAAACCCTGTGATACTAACAAGTTACTATATATACATACATACATAAATTAAATTAGTCTCCAGGGGATACCCTGCTAAATATAGTGATTATGTGAATCTGAATGTTTTCAAACACCTTTCTCCTCTTGCTATATTTTCCCGATTCCTGGATCTGGATATGGTTCTGCTGGAAAATCTGGGTGGAACCTTGGCTGACTGGCTAAAAGCCTTTCTTAAGAATACACTTCTATAAGCAGCAGGAAAAAGAAGCTCAGAGTTCAAGGGGAAATAATGGCAGGGATGGCTAGGTGATGAGGTCAGAGAGAGCATGGAGTAGTTGACAGAGTAGCTGCAGGTTCAAACCCTAGCACCATTACTTATTAATGGTGTGACGGTGGTAAAGTCCTTTACTGTCTTAAAGTCTCAGCTTTCTCACCTGTGAAATGGAGTTATTAGGGTTCACTTTGAAGGATATTTTAGCACCAGGGATACACATATGCATAGGAAATAGTAGGTGCTTGTAAATTGGTAGCCATTAGCGTAATTAGACTGTGAATTTCTCCTTGGCTGGGAAGTTCGTTACCTGTAATGCTATTGGGTTAATGAGGATAGCAGCCTGCAGGGAATAAGGAGGCCTGAGCTAATGGGTGGAGGACTGAGACTGTGTTACAGCTGGTCAGACCTCCCTTTTTACAAATGAGAGAATTCATGCCCAAATTTCAGAAGTGTCTCGGCTAAACTCAAGGTCATCACACAGTTATGATATCCTGTTTGCCAGTGCAAGTCCCCATAGGGTTCACCAATTATATCTTACTTGGCATTGTGTAACCTCTCTCTAAGGAATGTTTACATTTTACATACAAACTTGAAACAAGGTTAAGCCTTGGCTCTGTCCTTGACCTCTGTCCCTTAACCTTAAATCACTTACCCTCTTTCATTTCCAGTTTTTTTCCCTTTGCCTTCACAAGGGGGATTGTTGCTATAGCCATGCATGTTTGTGAGGATCAGAGACAATAAGTCTGTGAAACTATCAAGAACTATACTCAGGTAGATCATTGGATTTGTCTTCTCTTCCCAGAAAGAGAGTGTCTTCCGCAGTGAGAAGGAGGAACATACTTGGGGCAAGAGGGGAAGGGGCTGTCCTTTTACCCCTGTGGTTCAGACATGAAGGTGGGTTCCTAGATATCCTACCTGTTCCAGCAGGAAAAGGGCTGTGTTCTCATCATGGCTCTGTACTTGGCTTCCTTTGTGGTCTGAGGTCACTGTCCCTCTCTTGTGTTTGTATGCATTTATTTTTAATATATGAAGGGTAGTGATGGTAGGACCAGATGATCTCTAAATTCCCCTGCTGCTGAAGTCAGTGCTGCTCATTCCAAGGGAAGGGCCTTTATCTCCCTGGGATTGAGGCATTTAGGTTTATTCTAGACTCCTCACCCCATTGGCTTGGCAAGTCTGCTGGAAGGGGTGTCTGGAACTAGACACCTACTTTATCCCAAGTTTTTCAGCTCACTCTATTTCTCAAGTGGCTGGGCCTCTGGCCTCTTACAGGACTGCAGGAAGGCTCTTGGGGACCAGCATCCCACAGAGTCAGTGACAAACCAGGATCAGAAGAATAAAGTCTGCATGAATTGAGCCAGACTCTGTACACAGACATTCACCATAATGAGTCCCCATGACACCTTCAGACTCAGTCACATTGACTTCATTTTACAGACAAGGAAACTGGAGCCCATGTATTATTGGACCAGACCACACAGCTCCTAAATAGGAGGCCAAGCCAGCATGCAGACCTGTATCTACAACTCTTGTCTATGCTCTTTCTAACACCCCTTCTGCCCATCCTTGCTGCTTGCCTGTCCTGCGTTATGTGCTCTTGGCTGCTCCTAGTCCTCTTGCTCTGCACTGTCAGTTCTTTCTTTCTTGGTGGATGGGTTTATTTTACTCCATAAGGATTGGCTCATAAAAATAGACCTGCAAAGGAACTGTGGGGTCGATGTCTTCATTTTTTCAATGAGGATCCTGAGGTCTAGAGAGAATCCTGACCAGTCCAGGGTTTAAAGGCAGTTCAGAATGGAAACAAGGGAGTAGATACAACCATTAATTGAGCTCCTATTAGGTTTCAGTTTCAGGTATTGTGCTCAGTGTGTTTGATGGACTGTCTTAAGTAATCCTTTAGACCAGGGGTCCCCAGTTCCTGGGCCATGGCCTGGCACCTGTTATGAACCAGGCTGCACAGAAGGAGGTGAGTGGCAGGCAAGTGAACATCACCACCTGGACACCACCTCCTGTCAGATCAGCAGTGGCATTAGATTCTCATAGGAGCATGAACCCTATTGTGAAGTGCACATTTGAGGGATCTAGGCTGAGCACTCTTTATGAGAATCTAATGCCTGATGGATGATCTGAGGTGGAACCATTTCATCCTGCAATCACCCACCCTGCCAACTCAGTTCATGGAAAAATTCTCTTCCACAAAACTGGTCCCTGGTGCCAAAGTGGTTGCTTTAGACAATACTACTAAAGTAGACACTATTATTAATATTGTCCACATAAAGAAACCAAGGCTTGAAGATGTTAAGATGTTACATTTAAGGCTGCACAGCCTTAATTCTGCAGTCAGACTTCTTCGTCTGTTTGCTTTTGCTCTTAAAATCACAGCTATTTCATGCTTTTAAAAATCATAGCTATTTCTTGTTTACTCTGTGGGCTGCTGCCTCAGTTTCTTCTGAATACTTCATTCTGAAACACTAAAAGCACAGAATTGAAAGACACAGATGAAAGTAGGCACAGGTTGTATTTCGTTACACTTTTTGGCCTGCACTTCTGCACAGGTCTGTGTTGACTCAAGAGTAAAAGATAACTGTTTGTATTGCCACATAGTAGTAAACCAAACACATATGTTAAAAAGAGTAGCTAATATTTATTGTGCTGGTAGTGTGTTAGGTACTTCTACATAGATAATATCATTTAGTTCTTACATCAACCTGTTGTCCCTATTCTACAGATGAGAAAACGGTGGTTCAGAAAGGCTAGGCAATTGCCCCTAGTCATCCTGCTAGAAGCAGTAGAGCCAGGGTCCAAACTAGGCAACTGCAATTAGGACAAAACTTTCTTAACATTGGCTGTACATGAAGATCACTGGTCGAGCCTTTGAAAAACAGGACATGATGCCCCACCCTGGATCAACTGAATCAGGACCTCTGGGGCACAGAGCATAGAACAGTTGTGTTTTTTCAAGCTGATCAATTGGTTCTGATTTTAACAGTGAAGGCTAAAAACTACTGCTTTACTTGCAGAGAATTCTTTACATCTAAATGATGGTGCCTAGTTGAGCAGGCAGTGCCTGCATTCCATAAGCCTCTCGGTGTTATAAAGATGACCTTAGCCTCTGATTCCCTTCTTGGTGCCAGGAAGGCTAATACTAGAGCTACTTACTACCACCACTGCCTTATACAAATACAATGTGAGACACACATGCAATTTTACATTTTCTACTAACCCTATTTTTTTAAGTTGAAAGAAACAAAATAAATTAATTTTTAGAATATATTTTATCTAACCCAATATAGACAAAATAATATTTCAATGTGTAATAAACATAAAAGGAATCACAAGGACAGTTTACATTTTTATTTTTTGGGATTGAATCTTGGCGATCTGGTGTATCCTCACAGCATGTTTTATTTTGGACCAGTCACATTTTCCCGTGCTCATGAGACATGTGTGCTAGTGGCTATTGGATTGGACAAGGCTGCTTTAGACAATTTTATCAGGCTTTTGTTTCTTCTTCTAAAGTCTCAGATTCATGGGCGGGTGCCATGGCTCACGCCTGTACTCCCAGCACTTTGGGAGGCCGAGGCAGGTGGATCACCTGAGGTTGGGAGTTTGAGAGAAGCCTGGCCAACATGGTGAAACCCTGTGTCTACTAAAAATACAAAAATTAGCAGGGCGTGGTGGTGCATGCCTGTAGTCCCAGCTGCTGAGGAGGCTGAGGCAGAAGAATCACTTGAACCTAGGAGGTGGAGGCTGTAGTGAGCAGAGATTGCGCCACTGCACTCCATCCTACGTGACAGTGTGAGATTCCATCTCAAAACAAAACAAAACAGAGCCAAAATAAAAAAGTAAAGTCTCAGACTCATACAAAAATTATAGCAGCATGCTCAGGAGAGGGCTTCTCTCACTGAATTTTTGTGGTCTTGTAGGTACCAATCTATCTTGTCATCTATATGTAGCATGTTCAATCTACAGTAATCAATCTCTGGTCTCCCACATGTCCATTGCCTCTGGAGGAAGGAACTGGCCTTAGGGAACCTCACTTTGGCAGGGTGATTGCAGACCAGTCATCTTTCTTCATGCTCCTGTCTTTGGTTTTTTGTTTTGTTTTGTTTTGTTTGAGACGGAGTCTTGTTCTTGTTGCCCAGGCTGGAGTGCAATGGCATGATCTTGGCTCATTGCAACCTCCGCCTCGCAGGTTCAAGCAAGTCTCCTGCCTCAGCCTCTTGAGTAGCTGGGATTATGGGCACATGCTACCATGCCCGGCTAATTTTGTATTTTTATAAGAGACAGGGTTTTGCCATGTTGGTCAGGCTGGTCTCGAACTCCTGACTTCAGGTGATCCACCCACTTCGGCCTCCCAACGTGCTGGGATTACAGGCATAAGCCACTGAGCCCAGACTGTTTGTTCATTTTTTTAAAAAGTAAAATGTATTGAAGAAGCAATTTGATGATATAAATCAGGAGATATAAAAAAAGTCCATTCACTTTCACCAAATAATTTTGCAAGGAAGAAATCTGAAATATGGAGGAAGTTTCAGCCTAGAGGTGTTTATCAGTGCTTTATTTATACTATAAAATAATTGGACTCAACCCAGATGTCCAGTATTCATGTGATGATTCCAAAGGCTGTGGGAAATCAGGCACCCATTCAAAATAACATCAAAGAGTTATCATAAAGAGAACTTCTTTTTTTTTTCCATTTCTCCAAGATTTCTTTTTTCTCTCTAGACTTTTTATTTTACTTTAGGTGTATACTAGATCCAGCATTTCTCTCCATGTTATCCCTCCCCACCCTCCCCACCCCCTGCTGTCCCTCCCCTACCCCCCCCAACTGCCCCCAGTGTATGATGCTCCTCTCCCTGAGTCCACATGTTTATGTTAAAATATGTGAAGAAAAGAGCAAGCACCAAATTGTTTATGCAGAATCATAAGTATGTAAAAATAACTCAACTCAGAATAACAGTGAGAAAATACACCAAGGAGTTTAAAGTAGTTGTCTTTTGGTGGCTTGGTGATGAGCAATTTTTTCCTTCTTTTTTCCTACTTCTTGGCGTTTTTTGAAATACAGTGAGTACATATTCCTTTAATAATAAAATAAGCTTTATTATAATAAATAAACAATGTTAAGGACAAAATAAAAGCAATTAAGAAGTTTCCACTCTTGCATGCTATTAGAAAATCATTTGCCTATCCCTATAGGTTCCAAGGGGAGGGAGAAGGGGGAAGAGAGCGGAGGATTATGGGTATAGAGGCTCCTGTCCTGCCAGGGGCAGATTTGCATTTTGCACACTGATACATCATTTCTGACAATTTGGAAAGTCTTTTCCTAGAGCCCTGGACTGAGGCTGCTCCTTAAACAAAAAGCCAGTTTGTGAGGAAGACGCCTCTTCAGTGGTGTTGGCACAACAAACTCTTTCTTCAGCTTGGGGCTGCAAAATGGATGCATTCAATGCCCTCAGGAAGGGACTAGACAAGGAAGCTGCTCAGTTGCTCTTAGTCTACAATTAAGTGTCCCAGAAACACAACTATTTTCTAATCCCCTAAGCAGCAGAATCCTTGTCTCAGGGGACTGAGTTTGCAAACTTCAGGACTTCCAGAGTCTTCATTTTCCAAAAGGAGGCCTCAAATCCTTTTATTTCAAAATAAACTTGGAAGAAGGAGCTTTCTCTGAGGCACCTTACGAGAGACGTGCTAATGTACCCATTTCATATTTAATGAAACTGAGGCTCATAGAGGTTAAGAATGTCATTAAAGGAGTAAGGGGCATCTGTGGGGTTCAAATTCAGGTCTGCCTGGATCCAGAGCTCATGCATGTCCGCTGTGTGATACTGCTTGCCTCTTCTCCCACTTCTCTCTGCAGGGGCTACAGATGGGGGAAGAACGTCCTGGAAGATAGAAAACTTGGCTGTTGAACTGGCTTCCAGCTTGGACCAACTGCCCTCCTGTAACCACAGCCATCTAGCCTGTCCCAAATAGACCCTATCAGTAACGTGTCATCTTCAAGTTGATAGGAAGTTTAACCAAAGAGGGCATTCTTACAGAAAGGGAGTGTCTTTAGCCCTCACAGAAGAGGGGAAATGGGCAGTGCAATTGGTCAGGTTATTTAGAATGCAAGCAACTGCTCCTCCTTCCTTGATGAGCCACCTAACCCAAGCCCACATGATGGCTTGTGTGTCATCCTCTCTTGACAAGGACTGACAAAGAATCCTGTGTATTCCACAGGTGATGGGGGTCGTCTTTCTGCAGGCAAGTGCAAGACTAATGATGCTTTCAGTGGAAGATGGAGGAATAACTCAGGCAAGCTGCAAACATGCAAGCTGTCAGTGTGATTCACAGAGTAATTACAGAATAATACAGTGTAAACTATTAGGAGATAATAACAATAAGTCAGGATTGACTCATCGCTTTGAAAACTTGGGGCTGATGAGCCTGCCAGTTATTTGCTAGTTCTCAAAGTCTGTAAACCAGTGTAACGTGAGCCAATCCTGCAGCTGGATTCAAAAGAGACAGGTCTATTATCCCTTTTTACATTAAGTTGTGAGAATGCACCAACGGAAAAACAGAAATGCAAGCAGTTAGGCTAATATCAGTGCTTGTGTCCAGGTAAAATGATAATTGTCAGGCACTGAAAATCCCCATAAATGATATGCATTCAGTCCACTGAAAGCTAAAAACAAACCCAAGGCATATGATGGACTTGCCTTGCTCTAACTAAAATGAAAACAAAAACAATAGTAATAATGATGGCTGGAATTGCTAAAGTGCCTACTATGTGTCAGGTAATTTACGTATATTCCATTCCAGCTAATTCTCACAAAACAGTGGGTGGGAAAACTCAGTCTCATTTTGGGTTGAAGAAACTGTGCTTTCTTGGTTGAAGAAACGGTGCTTCAGATCATCTAAGCAGCACAGGGAATGTAGCAGAGACTGTAAGTGTGAGAGATGCATTTCAAACCCAAGTACAGTGGGCTTCAAAGTCTAGGCATATTCTATCACTCCAGGCCGAATCTTAGGAGGTGGAAGCGTGGGTCAATAAATCCATAAGCCTGGGGGACTTACAGGAGAACCTACACTTGTGAGGAGGGCCTGCAAAGGGAAGCATTTGCTGTGGCTACCACCAGAGTCACCACATGGATGGCAGAAGCAGGTCCAAGCAAAAGGTGGTAACCACAGCTGCGATGCTGTAGCCACATAGTCAAGAACGTGAGGATGCCCAAGGTCAGAGTCATTGTTCACATGCTTGAAAAACACCTAAACCATGTTAGGACTTGGGGCCACAAGGGTGAATAAGACTCAGTCCCTACACTCCAGGCGCTGCTAATTCAGCTTTCCGGCTCCCATCCCCGACACAGAAGTGCTAACAGACTCACAGAAGCAGGAGGGACTACGCTACAGAGTCTCCTGTGAATAGGGGTGATATTTGAGTGAAGTGTTAAGGGATGATGAAGAATCTACTGAGAAGTGAATAGGAAGAGGGTGGAGGGAGCAGCCTAAGCAAAAGTACTGAGACATGAAAGTGCCCAGGAAGTTCTGGGACTGGCCAGTATGAGTGTGCTGAGGCAGAGTGGAGAGTACCGGGGTGGAGAGGAACAGGGGTGGGATCACAGGTTGCGGGCAGACGGATGAGCCGTGCATAGCAGATACACAATGTAGATTTGATCTAGTGGCGGTGGAGAGATGGTCAGGGTGGAACTGGCTTTGACTGTGGGGAAGAAACACTTAGGACCTAAAACAAGTTAGCAGGCAGGCAGCAGGGTCCAGGGACAGGATCTCGAATCCAGCCAGGTGGGGATTGGGAATTAGGAGGCTGGCACCCACCAGAAGGAGACGATGGAAACAAAGAGGGAGGCCGCCTGGAAAGCCAGAAGCAGAAATCCGCACTGAGCCCAGCAGTAGGGGAACAGAGGAGCAGTGGTGGCAAGGAGGGACTGGATCAGAGCCATCGGAGCCTGGGATTTCCAGGGGCAGGTGTTGGGGGCAGCAGTTTCTCTCCCAGCAGCTGTCCTGGAGCCCTCCTGGTATTTCACAATGCACCTGAAACCTGGGGCCAAGGCTCCATGCTGAATTCCTCTTGCCCTCCCCCTTCTCCCTCTGTCCTTGTGCTCAGCACCCCCAAACCTGTGGAGGGGTGAGGTGCAGGGGCAGAAGTGGTCCCAGAGAGTCACAAACCTGGGTCTGCCTCCCAGGTCTGCTGCTGGTTCTGCTTGGGACCTTGGATGCTTCCCTCACCCCAGCATCTCTGAATTATTTCAAATTTTTTAAAAGGGAGTTTAGACTAACAGTATCTCTAGGGCAGTCATTTATTCCATAACTCTCTTCAGCCTTCCTTCAGAGGGAAGGGAAAGGGGCAGCCTGCCTTCAAGCCACATTGGAACCTGAAGCAGAAGGAGAAATCACTCATACTTATCCCGTCTTTATTTAAAATTTGGATGACCATGTTCATCATGAATTTCTTAACAAATTATTTTGATTTTTTTTAAAGTACTGCACTACAATGTTATTTATTTTGGTTGTTGAAATTTTTGGCAGCCCCGAAATTTGCCACCTGAGACAAGTGCATTACACATCTCACAGTTTTTCCAGTCCTGGGGAAGGGGACTGAAATAGATGAGCATCTGTTGTATGCAAGGTAATTTTCAGAGATTCCCCAATCCCCTGTTGATCCTCACGAGAGTTGCATGGGGAAGGTATCATTACATTCTACAGATGAAGATAGTGAAGTTAAGAGCGGTTAAGTGAGTTGCTCAAGGCTGCCTGTGCCTGGCAGTGATCAGCATTTTCCAAGGCTCTGTCGGAGACTTGAGCACTTTCTCTCTCTAGTTAGACTCTGACTGGTTCTACAAAGCCCGGCCCACTTTTGATGATGCCTGTTAGAGAGGAGGTGGCGGGGCTTCTGTTAACTGCTACAAAAAAGGAGCTGGAGGGTCAGCTTTGTCAATGTACCCATGGCACAGAGGACGCAGAAGGCTCTGAATCTACACAAATGGCCTCGGTTCTTGAGGCAGAAATATTCCTAGAGCAGAGAAGGGTGATTCATCAGGGTGCCTGGGTTGCACAGAAATATCTCTAGAGAATTCCTAGCTCCCTTTATTCTAATTTGGGCTCTCCAGGCACCCTCTAGAGCTGGCTTTGTGCTCCTGAGGGGTCCTGTCCCCTCACAGAGGGCCTTGGAGATAAGTGGCCCCAGGGTGTCTGCCTGGCTCTGACTCAGTTTCCACTGTGTGGGAGTGCATTGGCACTTCAGTGAGGTAGCAGTGACAGAACCAAAAAGTGCTTGGACTCTGCATCTATAAGACCTAGATTGAAATCCCAGCTCCACCAATTAATGGATGAATAATGGCTACTATTCATTGAGTCCTGCCTGGGCCACTTCATATACATCAGCTCATTGGTCCTCACCAGGATCCTACCTTTTACGGATCTGGAAACGTTAGCCCTGTGGAATGTTGTTGCCCAAAGCCATGAAATAGTGATGACAGGATGTGGACTTTAACTTTGCGTGGTCTGAAGCCAAAGCCCTTGCTATGCTTCCTCCAAGCCCTGT
This sequence comes from Cebus imitator, assembly GCF_001604975.1. Classification (NCBI taxonomy): domain Eukaryota; kingdom Metazoa; phylum Chordata; class Mammalia; order Primates; family Cebidae; genus Cebus; species Cebus imitator. The sequence continues at coordinate 4,455,106 of NW_016107455.1, forward strand.
GACCTGGTGCCATTTCCTTTACTTCCCTGAGCCTCAGTTTGCTCAACTGTTAAAGTGGATAGTAATGCTTCCAGCATTCTTGTAAAGATTTAATGAGACAATTCATTTGTCAAATATTCATTAGGCATTTGCTCTGTTCCTTGCAGTGTGCTAGGCAAAGAGGGTCGAAACATTTTTCTGAGGTGTTCTGGAAGGGTAAACAGGGTGAAAGTGTCCTTCTGAGGTGTTCTGGAAGGGCAAGGAGGGTGGAGATATTCCTTTCCATTGGCATCTCATGGAATATTGGGTGAGACAGGGGAGATTGTAGAATTCTGGAATAAGTGTATAGCAGAGGTGAATGCTGGGCTTGGGGGAGAAAGGGCATAAATGGGAGAATCAAGGGTGGCTTCCTGGAGGAGGTGATATCCAGCTTGGTTTCTGAATAAATGAGGAGAAGGTAATTCCGGGCAGATGGAGCAGCATGCAAATCAAAGAGAGAGGAAGGAACAAGATGTATGCATGCAGGAATGGTCAGAGATGGAGTACAGCTACAGCATGCATTCTCAGCAGGAGGGAGAACTGTTGCCAGGACAAAAAAACTGCCTTTTGGGGTGAAGAGGTAAATGATCTTAGACATTCAGTGACATGAGTCTCTAAAGGATTATAGTACACAAATGGATAAGTAGCATAGCTGTGACATTAAAATTTTTTGGGTGGATAAGAGGAAAAGACTGTCTACAAAGACTATAATATGGATGATCCTTAAGAACACTATGCTAAATGGGAATAAGCCAGTCAAAGAAAAGTACTGTGTGATTCCACTTCTGTGTAGCATCTACAGTAGCTGAACTCATAGAAATGGAAATTTGCCAAGGGCTGGAGGGAGGGAGCAAAGGGAAGCTATCCTTTAATGGCTACACAGTTTCAGTTTGGTATGATAAAAAAGTTCTGGTGATTGGTTGTGCAACAATATGAATGTATTTAACACTTCTGAACTGTACATTGATAAATGGTCAAGATGGTCAATTTTATGTCTTGTGTTTTTAACCACGATAAAAAAATTTAAGTTAACAACAACAACAAAAAAGGAAATGGAAAAATAAAGCGTTTGCAGGAGGCAATAATGAAGAAACACAGGGCTGGAACACAGGGTGCTGGAGGAGGTTGGCTTCACCTACAGATGAGGCTGGGAAGGTGAGCGAGGCAAAGCCTCACAAGATCTTGCTTCTCATGTTCAATAGACTGAAGTTTCAGTTCTACAGGTCTGGGGGGAGTAAGCTTTTTATGTAGATATTTTTGGCTTTGTGGTCCCTGTGTTCTACTCAGCTCTCCTGTTGTAGAGCAAAAGTAGCCTTTGGTAATATGCCAATGATGGGCAAGGCTGTGTTCCAATAAAACTTTATTTACAAAGACAGATATAGCTGCATTTGGCGGTCTGTGGATCATAGGTTGCCAATCCCTGCTATTTTCTAGGAAAAGTTCACTAGGGATTTTATTTATATTTTAAGAAGTCACTTTGGCAATTTATGCAAAGACTAGATTGGAGAAAGGAGTGCACAGAAAGGGCCCAGCACAGTGTCGTGTCATCAGAAAGGTGGGGTTCCTTTTCTTCCCTCATGCCAGGCAGTGCCTTCTGTGTGGGAGTAGAATAAAGTTGTCTCTCTGAGGCTGCCTCTTATTTCTGACCTTGTACAAACCAAAGGCTGTGATGACTCCCTAACTCCTGACATCCTAGGAAGATAGGAGCTGTACCACTTTGACATCGTTTTAGCTGCAGCAAAATGAGATAAAACCAGATTTGGCAGTGGTGACACTTGGATGGGTATCTGATACTTTGCTGTAGGTAATTTGTTAGCAAAATCCATCACCCCCCAACACTGCTGCCTCAGACCCAAAGTCACCTCCCACACATCCCTGCATTTCATAGCTTTGATTCATTAACTTTAACTACTGGAATTACATGTAACACTCAGAGGTGCATTCTAAGCAGGCAAGGATGACGGCTTTAAAAGTGGCCCCTCTAGAAAGGCTAATATTATAAATACATCTTAAATGCCTAACACATAACCAATTGCCACAAATATGGAAATGCCAGCAGTGTTAAAACTCAGAAAGCAGGAAAGAAGCAGGTCACCTTTGCTCTTTGTATATTGTATTTTCAACTGGGCTGGATAAATGCCTTTAGTCTCTGGGAGCAGTGGACCACCCCTGGAAGCTGGAGTGGGCCAGGAAGGAAAAGACCCCTGTGGGAGACTGGGGGTGGGAGCATTATGAAGGATCAGTCTCTTAAGCTGCCAGAGTGTCAGTTTCCTCAGATGCAAAATAGGGATGATAATTATTCTTGCCCTATTCACCTCACCTAGAAGGTCCAGAAATTTCTTAATTAACTACAAATCTACCATAAATGTTGGATACTGCTCTCTTTCTTTCTAGCAACTAGGCCAGTGCTTGGCACACAGCAAATGCTCAGTAAACGCTCTTTCCTTCTATTGTTTTTCTTCCTATACCTTTGAGGTTGACTAGCATTAGTTCAGACAGATAAGAAAATATCAGATATGACCTTCCCCAGGTGTACTTGGGTTTTCTGGGAGATGATGTTAGAGAGAAACTTTTCTGAGATTTGAAGGATAATTTTAAGTGTATCAGTGGTTTAGGAAGGGAGGTGTTTATAATCTCAAATTAGACCACAGAGGGGGCTCCTGCATCGTCAGAGGAGCTCTGTATATATGTATCTCTGTGTGTATTGGGGCAATGGGGTGTGTAAGCAAGTACTGTGTGTGAATGAATACATGCAAGTATGTATGTATGGATATGCCAGGGCCAGGGTGAGGCCTGCGAGGTGTCCAGGGTGCATCATTTAGGGAGGAACTCACTCTCAGGGATGACCCTGTACTTGCATGAGCCCAAGAGTTAGTGCCTCCTGGAGTATAGTATCTCACACACCTCACCCTAGTCTCAGACTTGGGATAGCCATGTGTGGATAGAGAAGGGATATTGTTTAAAATGCCATTGGCAAGGAAGAGCCAACACCCTTGTCCTAAAGAGCCTTCCAAAGCAAGGATGAATTTCCTTAAGTTTTGGATTTGTGGGAATCTTTAAGGTATCCAATCCAGTGGTAATCAAATGTGAGTGTGCATCAGAGTCACCTGAGGAGAGCTTGAGAAACCTTCAAATTCCCAGCCTCCAGCCCCAAGATGTTGCTCTGGTAGGTCAAGGCTGTGGGACCTGGAATCTGCATGTTTAACATGCATGCTTTCCCCATCCCAGGTAATTCTGATGTGGGCTATCCAGGACCAGCCATGGAGAAACTCTTAGAATTGGAGCGACCTCATAATTCATCATCCAATCCAAGCCACTTTGGAGAGTGAAGGAAATAATATGCTATAGTTTAAATCAGGAGTTGGCAAACCCATGCCTGTTTTGGTAAATAGCATTTTATTGGAACACAGCCACAGTCATTTGTTTAGACATTGCCTATGGTTGCTTTTAAACTACAATTCCAGAGTTGAGTGGTTGCAACAGAGACCTCATGACTTGCAAAGGATGACATATTTATTATCCAGTCCTTTACAACAACAGCTGTCAACCTCTGGTTTGGATTATTGTTCAGTAAATATTTACCCATACCTAGGTAGCTACCTTAACTATAGTTTAATCTTCCTCCTTTCACTTAGAAGGATGGTGAAGCCCAGAGCGGTTAGAGTTTGAGTAAGCATATTTTGTACAATACTTGGATGTCTCATTCTAGATTGGGCTGTGGGTACACAGTTGAACAACGGCTAAAAAGATGCCTAGTGGCTGTTGGGATAAACTGGAGGGGGTTCTGGGGAAGTTTGGGTTAAGTTGAAGGTTTGCCCTGGCTGCTAATGCCCCTTTGTCATTCTCAGACTGACACTGAGACCTACCTCAGACTGACATCTCTTGAGATGAATGCCCCCCACCCACTCCTGAACAAATAAATAGCAAGAAAATGCAACTAGAGGGAAGTCGCACCGAGAATAATTACAGAGTAAAGTTAAATTTTGATTTAAACTTGATGTTGCTTCGCAAAAGAAAGTGTGCTGTGAATAAACAGAGATCAATTTACACCACTATCAAGTGGCAGGTGATATTAGCAGAAGATGGCCTTAAATCTCTCTGGGAGCCTCAACAATACCACTCGCATGGTGCAGAAGGACAGGATCCCTCCCAGGAGGCTGCTCATAAGGAAGTTAGCAAAGGGGAAATGGCCACCTATGAAATTCTTACTCGGTGTTAGGGCTTTGAACTGCAAATTGGCTTTTTGTGGAGAGGTGAATGCATGTGTGTGTGTACATGTGTGCAGGCTTATGCTTGTGTGTGTTTTGTAAGCATATACATCTTGTATGCTTGTAAGTCTGTATATGTTCACATGTACATACATGCATGTGGTATGTATTTAATTATGTGCATGTGTGTTTTTTATTACCGGATGTTGCTAGGGCCCCTATTCTTGCCTGCTGTGCTCCCAATAGCCTGACCATTCCTAAGGGAATCACATGATGGGCCTACTCTCCATTGACTGCTTAAGTCCACATTAGGACATGACTGATTATTAACTCGCAATCTAGTCTGCTTAGACCAGGAAAGCCACAACTCTAGTTTGGGAGCTTGCAAGACATGGAGGTCACCTTCGTTGATGCACACAACCTCATCTGATCACTTTTGCTTATCTGAGGATGGCAGAGTTTCTGGGCAAAGCTCAGATCTTCTCCACAGCTCCCCCTCCACACCTCCTCATTCATTTCAGATTGAACTTGCCTTGGTGGTTAATGCCCGTGATGCTGTTCCATCATCCCCTTCAGGAATGGTCAGGATACAGCCAGGTGGACAGGTAGGTGGGCAGGGTAGGGCAGGGCAGGGAAGGGCAAGGCAGGGCCCTAGGGACTAGGCTGGATTGGCCTGCAATGCTACTCAGGGAGACCGGAAACATGCACATCCAAGGGGTATACGTAAATTTTAGCCAAATAGGTGAGCTGAGGTCAGCATTCAGAATTAGCTTTAAGCAACAGTTCTGAAGAATATGAGGAAGGATGAGTGTGGCCAGGGAACAGGAGCGAGCAGTCCTCAATCCAAATTGTGGCAGAAGAGAAGGCAAACCAGATAAGAAAAATAGCTGTGAGCACCTCAGAGAAGCCAGAGGCTCAGATGGGTCCTGCCCAGGTGATTCAGGGCCAGGACCACCCACTTACAGGTTCAGGGCTGGACCGGGTTGACCTAAAAGGCTCTCCTCCAGGAAGCTTTTCCTAACAAATTCCATTATTATTCTATACTCTGCTCCCTCTCCTAATCCTCTCTGATGCAGTTTTGTGATTCTTAATAGATTCCACTGTCTTCTCCAAGAATCTGCCCAACTTCCTTGGACACTTCCTTTCCTCTGGACATTAGCTGCTTATGTTCTAATCTGCTCCCTGATGCCTGTCATTGGCACCTCACCTTATTACTGGTTTTTGCATGTGTCCAAATCCTATCTCTCTAGCCAGACTAAAAGCTCCCCTGACATGGGGGGTGTCTACTGCTTCTTTTTTTTTCTATGCCATTCGCTTCTGTCTACTCAAGCCACCTCTTCTAACTGGTGGGCTGACACGGCTTTGGGTATCATGAAGTCTTTCACACATGCGAGATGTTCAGCCTCAGCCTCATTTTTTTCCTCTGCATTTTCCGGTCTTCAAATTCTATGTTCACTTCTACTCTGTGGCCTCCAGGCTCAGCCCTGCCTAATTCTTGAACCAACTCTGGCTCCACTCATTATCACCACCAACTCTGCTACCCCGTACCTGCTCATCAAAATGAGATCCGATCTCTTCTCTGTGTAAGTCATGGGAGAATCCCCACAAAGGCCCCTGAAAAGCCACTGTGCCTTTGCCCAGACCTTGTCCCCTGCACCTGGACTGCTCTGTGCCTTTCTGTATCTTGCAAACATTCACCATTTGTCAAGGCTTGAATTCACTGCCTCCTCTTCGAAGCCTTCCCAGATACCTCCAGGCTGAGTTATGTGTTCCAGCAACTGTCCTGTCCTGGCATGAGGCTCATGCCTCTTGAAATCACTTAGCACATCATGGTGTCAAAAGTGGGTTAGATGTCCAACTTCCCCAGCAGATAATTAGTTATTTGAGGGCAGGGATCATGTTTCAATCATTTTTGTAATTCTCTTTCATGCATTCCCTAGTGCCCAATACAGGATGGATGCTTAGCAAATATTTTGAATGATTCCCTGGACTGGTTGCTAGAGGAGGCCGGCCTTTCTCTGAAGGACGGGGAGTAGGTGCTGGTTGTCAGGTGGGCATTGGCAGGAATGTCCAGATTTGGAAAATGAGGACTCTTCCTGCAGCAGCATCCAGGAAGATGCAGACCAGCTGGCTATCATTGTTACCTGGGAAGAAGGAAGGCACCAGGAAGGCCTGGAGCATATAGTAGCTTCCTGGGACATGACAGGTAGAATCAGGTGCTAGTGAAGGCACGACCTGGTCAGAACAACTGAGTTATAATCCTGATCTAGCCACTTACCACTGCATAGCCTCAAGCCAAGGTTTACTCTCCCTGAGCTTCAGTTTCCTTGTTTGTATGTTGGGGCTAAAAAGTCCATCTTGCAGGGTTGGAATGAAAGTTAAATGAGATAGTGTGTTGAATCCGTGTTCATAGGACTTCCTTGACTATAGCAGATCTCTCTGGGCTCTCCTCCCACTTAACCCTGCTCACACATTTTTTCAGGTTATTAACCCACTACTTTAAGAATGTATGTGTTTATTTGCAACTGCTAGACTGGCCACTCTTTGGGGACACAAGCCATGTCTTACTCTGCCTTCTTGGTATATGGCACACATAGGGGCCAACATTTACTTTTGAATGAATGACTATCAATGGCTAGCTGGGGCGAGTCATGCAAATATATATGTAACAAAACCTTTTTTTTGAGCTGAGGACAGTAACTTGAATTAGTAAACCAACAGAACATTTCTAAAGCAAAACAAAGTTTAAAAAAAACTTTATAATTTAGAAATCACCACCAGAACTCTTGCCTACCAAAGTGTTTCCAGATACAGGTCTTACCAAGAAGGCTGTCATGTGCAGATAAGGCTCATTAGTAATTAGTAAATGTCCATTTGCATTCAAATGCAGTAAGGGGCTGCAGTTCTTAAAAAGAATCTGTTCTCCTGAGTAGTCTAAACATGACCCATGCAATATCGGAGATGAGCAATTTTTCCCCTCAGTAACATTCTTTCATGCATTTCTTCAACAAATATTTATTGAGCTCTTTCTGAGTGCCAAGTATGGTTCGAGGCACTGAGAACATACCGATGAGCAAGGCAAGAGCCCCGTCCTCATGTATTATGATCCAGTGACAGGTGAGTAAGAAAAATGTGAATGGAAAATATGGGGGGCCTATGCCTGTTCTTGGAGGCTGGGCTCCTTTAAGAGAAAAAAAAAAGACAATATGGAGCAGAGATTTAAAACAGGGTGATGTGCTTGAGTTATTGGGGGGCTGCTTTTGATTGGGTGGTCAGACCAGGAGGAGAGGGAATCCCAAACAGAAAGAAAATCTGGTACAAACGCTGTGGGGTGGAAAGAGGTTGACATATTCCAGTTGTGAACAAGGTAGAAGACAAACGCAAATGAAATTGGAAAGGAAAGCAAAGACTGAATCATGCAGGGCATTATAATCCCTGGGGAAGAGATTATGGATATGGTTCCAAGGGCAACAGGTAGGTTTAAATGGGAGTGACATGATCTGACACGTCTTTAGAAAGATCTTTCTGGTGCTTGTGTGGAGACCAGGAATGAAATGGGCCAAAAATGAAAGCCAGAGACCAGTTAGGAGGTCATTCCAGTAGAATGATGAGAAACGTTGGTGGATTGGAGCACGGTGTTGACAGCAGAGACAGAAACACGGAGGGCAGGCGCAGTGGCTCAGCGCCTGTGATCCCAGCACTGTGTGAGGCCGAGGTGGGTGAATCATTCAAGGTCAAGAGTTTAAGACCAGCCTGGGCAACATGGTGAACCCCCCCATCTCTACTAAAAATACAAAAATTGGCCAGGCATGGTGGTGGGTGCCTGTAATCTCAGCTATTTGAGAGGCTGAGGCACTAGAATGGCTTGAACTTGGGAGGCAGAGGTTGCAGTGAACCGAGATCATGCCTCTTGCACTCCAACCTGGGTGACAGAGTGAGACTCCCTCTCTAAAAGAGAGAGAGAGAGAGAGAGAGAGAGAGAGAGAGAGAGAGAGAGAAAGAAACATGAAGACACCTACCTAGGTATATTTTCCAATGTTTTTGGTAGTAGAATAAATAGCCTTTGTTGACCGGCTGGCTGGAGGAGAGAACAGTGAATCAGAGAGGAGTGAAAGGGAACTCCAAGATATTTAATTTAGATTGTGTCAGCAAAACAGTGGTGATAGTTTCTGAAATGGAAAAGAATCAAGGGATGGTGGATATTTGGGATTTTCTATGTGACTGTGAAAATGCATGTGTGTGCACACACTCATGCACATGTGCCTATGTAGTAGGAACTGGAGTATTCTGGGATCAAGATTTGCTCTGGCCACATCAAGTTTGGGATACCTGTTAGACATCTGTGCAGAGATGTCAAGCAGACCCCTGGATATCTGCATCTTGGGCTCCGAGAAGAGATTATAGCTGAAGATACAGATCTGGGAGTTATTTGCATGTAGATTAATACGGGAATGAATATAGATAAGAAAGAGAAAGAGCCTTCGACTGAGCCCCAAGGTGCTTCAATATTTGGAGTTTCAGCAAAGAAGGAAGAACTGACAAAGACGAGCAAGACTGAGAAGCCAGTGAAGTGGGGATGAGACCTGAAAGTCACCAAAGCCAAGAGCAGAAAGTGTTACAGGAAAGAGTGACATAAGGGGGAAACGTGGACAGGTATAGATGCCTTTTTGAAAAAGTTTTGCTGTGAAGAGAAATAGACATGGAGCAGCTGCGGAAGAGTTTCATGGGGTGTGTGTGTGCTTCATATAGGAGATTTGGAAAGACCGCTGTACGCTGAAGGAAACGATGCTAGAGGAAGGGAGGAATGGATGGTGAATGGGAGGTGAAATTACAGAAGCAAGCTCTTGGGAAGGAAAGATGAATGGGAACAAAAGCACAGAAGAGGGGTGGTGTTTGAAGGCACAGGGGCACTTCATCCATAGAGAGACAAGAGGAAAGGCAGAGAAGATGGGTTCTGATGGGCATCTTTTCAGAATGGAAATCTTAGAGAGTGTCTGTCTAATTGCATTCAAGTATATGATAAGGACCGTTGCTGTTGCCTCTGAGTATGTGTGTGAGTATTTTGGGGGAAAGGGTGTAGGAGTTTTTGAGTAGACTAAAAGGTATGAAACAGTCATTACAAAGAACAGGCAAGTGAACCTACTAGGAGAGTGTGTAGGATTGCCAGGCAACACCAAGTGCTGGTTTGAGACTTCTGGCCATGAATTTATAGTTAGTCAAGCAAATGTGTGTGGCAAAGGAATTCAAAGTGTTTGGTAGAGAGTGATTGTAAGCATAAAAAGAAAGATTGTGAACAGAAAGAAAGATTCTAAGAAGGGTCCCCAGGGTGAGGTGTGTAGGATCATCAATTTAAAAGCCCAGATGAGGTCTCAGAATTGTTGCAACAGAAGCATTGGAGGAGGGTGGGGGCTGGTAGGATATGAAGTTGTCATCAGAGCAGATACTTAAGGCCAGATTTTTCGAAGGTGATGCAGGCATTGGCAATGATAAAGTCAAAATTATGAGCATGGGTAGCTGAGGCAGGGTGGGTAAAAAATGATTGTTAAGCTGGGCGTGGTGGTGGCTCATGCCTGTAACCTCAGTACTTTGGGAGGCTGACGTGGGTGGATCACTTGAGGCCAGGAGTTCAAGACCAGTCTGGCCAACATGGTGAAAACCTGTCTGCACTAAAAGTACAAAAGTTAGCCAGGAATTGTTGTGTACACCTGCAGTCCCAGCTACTCGGGAGGCTGAGGCAGGAGAATCACTTGAACCCAGGAAGTGGAGGTTGCATGGAGCCAAGATGGTGCCGCTCCACTCCAGCTTGTGTGACAGTGAGGCTTTGTCACAAACAAACAAACAAAAATGGATGGCTGGAGGAAATAAGGTAAAGAAACTCAGAAGCTAAAGCATGGATGGACCTTCTATGTGGATTTAGAAGTCACTGTGAATGATGACGGAAGTGTTAGGACCCAATGAGACTGGTGAAGGGGGTTTGATCCAGGTAGAAGCAACAAGGAGTTCCAGGTGGTGGAAAATGAAGGCTGATGACACTGACTTCCAGAGAACTCTCTCTGTGTGTGGCGGGAGATGTATGGTTAGGAGGCCGCAAATGGGAGCACGAAGCAGAACGGTGACCCCTCTTTAGCCCTAAATTACAGGCACATGAGAGAAAAAACAGCTCCATTCACGAGGTGCAGCTGACACTGTGGTCTGGAATGGGCTTAGGACAAGAACATGGAAGGAATATTCAGGGAAGGGTGGTAGTTGGGGTGTTTGCTGCTCTTAGAGCATGAGCTTCACAGGGCACAACAGCAGGGTGAGAGGGTGAGGAAATCGGGTGAGATTAGGGCAGGCATTGATCAGTCAGGGGATGAGGCTTTATGATGATGAACACTGACGGGGCATGGGATGTAGCGGGGAGCTCAGCTGAACAGAGGTGGGGGACTGATAGGATTGGACCTGGGAGCCCCTCGGGAGAAGATGGGTTCAAGCTGGTCTCTTCTCTCCTGAGGTTGCACAGTGGTGGTCAAAGGGGTGGGGTTTAGGTGGTACCTTGTGCAAAAGGTACCACCTAACCTTGAGCAGGGATCTCCTGTGTCCCCAGGCCAGACCACTGAGGTCAATAAGCAAAGCAGGCTGGGCCAGGACTGTGAGAAACCTGATCAGTGCTTCTCAATTTCCAACAGGCAAACAAATCCACCAGGGATCCCGTTCAAATGCAGACTCTCATTCAGTAGCTCTGGGATTGAGCCTGAGATTCTGTGTTTCTGAAAGTGCCAGGTGACACTCTTGTTATTGGTCCATGGACCACACTTTGAGTAGCAAACTCTGGAGAGTCTGCAGTCTGCTAAAAGGAGCAGCTGCTTCTCACCTGTCCCTGTTGTTCTCATATGAGAGAGAAGGCTCACTATGATCTTCTCTTTTGATTTCTAAAGAGAAGTCAGAACTCTGGATTTTTATGTAAAATCATCCCATTTAAGAATGTTGGCAAATAATTAAAAATGTAAAACACTGTGTGGACCAAACAAAACACGTATGAGGGTTGAATTCTGCTTATAACACAACGGTTTGTGATTTCTGATGGAGAGGAATCCAGGCAGAGTGAGGAGCGGGGGAGCATTGGGCCGGGGTCAGTTATTATGGGTCACAGAGTCAGCTTGGCCTTTGGTACTAGAGGTCACCATTCGTAAGACACCTTTACATTTAAAAGCAGTTTTCCAGGCGTCTGGGCTGATGCCCTGCCAGGCTGCCTTCGTTCTCACCGCTCCAAGAACGTTATTCTTCCTGCTCCCCTCATCCCGAATGCCCTCCATCTCCACCCAACCCCGAATCTATCCCACTGACTTTCAAAGTGGTGTAGGTGGAAGAGCGCCTGGAAGCTTCAGTCTGCTTTGTGAAATGCCGTGAAATATTGACATATTTAATTCCATCACTCATACCACAAACGATTTTTCTAGCAGGAAATACAGCTGTATTATATGTACGCAAGTCTCTACAACTCAAAAGGAAAAGAATGACACATAAAATATTTTGAAGAAAACACATTCCTGGTTTCCCATTAGCATTTATTCCCACTTGTTTCATTCTCTGTGTCACTTCCAGCACTGACTAGTAGACAAGTGGTAGCAGGCTCTCAAAGTTAAAGAACAATTTACGGAAAAAAAAAAAGCCTTAATATAGAGAAAGTATCTATTCATTAAGCTAATGTGTTCTGGGAATTGGAACTTCTTTTATTCTATTTAGTGGTGAAAACTCTCAATCTTCCTTGTGGGATGGTAGTGTTCCAAGAAAGACTGGGCGGACAGTTTGCCCGTATCTTATCCGTTCTTCACAGATGGTGGAGACCCACCTTCCCCATTGAGTCTTCTCGGGTTCTTTCTGCTCCTTTTTATCATCCATATGACTGAGGTGCAGTGCCCCAAACATATATTAATTTCCTAATTACATGTCTTCTTGGGTCAGTGTGGTATGTTTCTATGTCTGGCTGCCCAGACGTAAGCTCATGCAGGCTGGGACTATTTCTTGCCTCTCTGCTGAGCTGGCAAGGGGCAAATAGCAGCCTCAAGGCTAGAACTCTGTGTTTATGATCCTACAGCATTTTAGAGCTTTTCTAAATCACTTAATTTACTTAATCATTGGCTGGGCATGTTGGCTCACTCTTGTAATCCCAGCACTTCAGGGGGCTGGGGTGGGCAAATCACCTGAGGTCAGGAGTTTGAGACCAGCCTGGCCAACATGACGAAACCCTGTCTCTACTAAAAATA
>NW_016107455.1:4467991-4580774 GCF_001604975.1 Cebus imitator
CGGGGGTTGAACAATGAGAACACATGGACACAGGGAGGGGAGCACTACACACTGGGGTCAGTTGGGGGGAAATAGGGGAGGGACGGTGGGGGGTGGGAAGCTAGGGAGAGATAGCAAGGGGAGAAATGCCAGATGTAGGTGATGGGGAGGAAGGCAGCAAATCACACTGCCACGTGTGTTCCTATGCAACAATTTTGCATGTTCTTCACATGTGCCCCCAAACCTAAAATGCAATAAAATAAATAAATGGGGAAAAAAAATCCCAGAATCTCTCTTTCCTTAGAAGGATCTCCAGGAGATATGATCTCTTTCTATTCTAGTATTTTGGGACTCCACAGCATTTCCTTGTTTCCTTTTGTGTTCCATCTCTGTCCCGTCTTACCTCTCAGGGTACATCAGCTAATTCTTTTCCTCCTCGATGTTCTTAGCATAAGGACCATCTACTTACCTTGCAGTGTTCAAAAGAGTATAGCCTTCAGTGTCAGAAAGTCCTCGAATTGCTTACCAAACATGTGACTTGACAAGGTACTTGAATTCTTTAAGCCTCAGTATTTAAGACAGGAAAATGAGGATAATACTAAGACCTAAATCACAGGATGAGTCTAAAGGATTCAGTGGTATTTGGGCCCCTTCCTCTCCTCCTCCTCTCTGACTGCCTCTCCCCACTTCCAAGAGTCCCCTTTCTGTTTGGAGGCTGAGTGGGTGTTGGAAGTCTCAGGTCTAAGCACCATGAGCAGCCTCACTGCGAATGGATGGACAAGAGGTCAGACATGCATCCCTTCTTACGCCGCCACATTAAGCCATTCAGGAAACATTAGCTCCCAGGTTGAGCTGTTTCCCCACGGGTCTAATGATTTCCCATCTTCTCTCATCAGCCATGCGTGCCCCTGTTTACATGACCCCCAGGTACAGAGCCCACTGCGCACTCTCCTCCATGGGATACTTCCTCAAAGTGAATCCCTGCCTTGCAGCACGCGCACACACACTGAATTTAGGCTACCTCCAAGCTGTTCTCGTGACTATGAAATGCTTGATTGCGGTGCCTGTCGAAATGCATTCGTAATGCAACTTTATGTCTCCCAGAAAATTTCCAGGGGAAATTAAAGCTGTGGGAAGATTAGCACCCTGTGTTTATGATCCTTGCACATTTTACAGCTTTCATGAAGGTTTTCTTTATCCTTGCACTCAGAACAGGGAAGGAAGAGAAATGTAGATGTGGCAAGTGTTGCTGGGGGACAATGATGGGGGAGTTGGAACGTCTTGGATCTGGCCCTGCCACCCCCCCAGCCAAGACTGTATGAACAGCGGCTATTCTAACAACAGCTCAGGTTTTCAGCTGTCTTCTTCCTTCTGCATGTTCAGGACTCCCCGCCTGTCTGATGTCTGCTCCTCAGCCTCCAAGAGGGTCCTCCTTTTGAGAGTTTTGTCTGTGTCTTCATCTCTTCCCTTCTCACCCCCTGGGTTAGCACCTCCACTCCCACAGCTACAAATGCCACCCTTCTGAGGACGGCTCCTCAGTCTCTAGCTGTAGCTAAAATCTCCACCTTCCTCCCTCCGAATCTTGATTTACCTGGATATCTTGCAGGGACCTCAAAATCAGCATGCCCAGACTGAACTCATACTGTTTCCTACTCCTTCTAGATCACCCATCTTGGTGACTAGCCCTGTTCTCTCCTCAGGCACAATAGTCCAGAAATCTTAGAAGTGCCCAGTGAGTCTCCTCCACAAGATGCCCTTGCTGCCAGCCCGTTACCCCCGCAAGGCCACCATCCTCTACATAGAAGGTCCTTCTTACCTCGTGCCTGCACCTCTCACTAATGATGAGGCCTGGGCTGACTAACATGGCTCTCCCTGCTTCTGTAACATGGGAAGCTTTCAAGGAGATGATCTCAAAAGCCCATCTGACCCTATCTGTCTTTATTTCAGTTACCATCCATTGAACTCTATGGCTCAAAACCTTACAATAGAGTCTTGCCCCTGGATTCTCCACACCACCCTCCCAACCATGTCCAGAGGGAACTTTGCAGGACTGGAGGAAACCTGCAATGCTCTCCATGCCTGACTCCTGCTGCCTTCCTTGCTGTTCTCTGCACCTCCCTTGCATTTTCAGTGTGCAAGGTGCATGCACCTCAATGCTCAGCAGGTCCTCACCCTCACCTGCTGTCTCTCAGGCTCCATCCTGTGCAGTTTCTCTTCCTGCTCTTAGAATTTCTCTCCCTGTTTCCCTTCCTTCCCTTCTCTTCTCCTGCCCCTTATCTTTTCTCTCCCGTGGTCTGTATGGTGAACCCTCCCTCATTCTTCAAAGTTCAGATCAAGCCTCGCTCTTCACAATACCCCACCTCAGAGCTAATATCTGTACCCACTGTTTCACTAGAGATGCACCAATAACATTTACACATCTGCCTTTTCACTGGATTCTGAGCTCCATAAGGGTCCCGAGTTTGCGTTCCCAGAGCCCAGTACAATACTTGTGCGAAATTCAGGTTTAATAACTGTATTGTGATTGAATGGGTCCCCAAATCTATAACATTCAGTCTCTTTAACTTGGCATTTAAGACCCTTTCCATTCCAGATCCACCAAACCAGTAGCTGTTTCCCTTAAAGTGCTTTTTTCTTAAGTCAACTGCCCCATTCACCCTTTCATAATCATGTTCAGGATCAAATGATTCTAAACATGCCCATTGCCATGGTGGGAACCTTTACCCCTTGACCCCTACCCATCTTATAAGTCTCTATCTATTCTTTTCTGTTTGTTTTTGAGATAGGGTCTCACTCTGTCACCCAGGCTGAAGTGCAGTGGTGCAATCACTGCCCACTGTACCCTTGATCTCCTGGATTCAAGCAGTCCTCCCACCTCAGCCTCCCAAATAGCTGAAACTACAGGTATATGCCACTGCACTTGGCTAATATATATATATATATTTAATTTTGTAGAAACAGGGTCTCATTATGTTGCCAGGACTGGTCTCAAACTCCTACGGTCAAGCAATCCTCCTACCTCAGACTCCCAAAGTTTTGGGATTATAGGTGTGAGCCACCATGCCTAGCCTTACCTTATTTATTCTTTAAGGCCCAGCCAAATGTCACATTTTCCTCTTCCTATCCTGAATCCAGGAGTGGCTTCTTCTTCCTAGGAGTCCTATAGGTCTTTGAACTTCTTTTACCATCCTTAGCTCTTTGAGTGTTATAACAGAGTAATTCAGTCAATTAATTGATCTTTAAATACATGTTCCTCAGGGCTGCTCTGACCAAGCCCAGGGTCTCCGTCAAGGCTGTACTTGCCATGTGTATCAGAGTGTATTAGCCCATTCTCATGCTGTGAATAAAGACATACCTAAGACTGAGTAATTTATAAAGGAAATTGGTTTAATGGACTCACAGTTCCACATGGCTGGGGAGGCCTCACAGTCACATTGGAAGGTGAAGGAGGAGCAAAGTCTTGTCTTACATGGCAGCAGGCAAGAGGGCATATACAGGGGAACTGACCTTTATAAAACCACCAGATTTGGTAAGACTTATTCACTTTCATGAGAGCATCATGGGAAAGACCTGCCCCCATGATTCAGTTACCCCCCCACTGGGTCTGTCCCAGAACATGTGGGGATTATCACAATTCAAGGTGACATTTTGGTGGGGACACAGAGGCAAACCATATTACATGGGTCTCCTCAAGATCTCTCCCAGTGCTGGTTGATGATGGTCTTTAAATCCATTCCTCCTCATGCTCTTCATCCCCACGATCAGTCCCATGGAGGAAATCTCGCATCTCTCACCTGGACCAGAGCAACAGCTTCCTAACTGGCCTTCTCACCTCCATGGCAGCCATAATGAAATATAACAGCAAATGTGACCCAGCTGTCCTTCACAAGATCCCTCAGTGACTTCCCACTGCTCTTGGGATAAAGGCCTAAACCGTCAGCCAGGTCTATTCTGCCAGCTTCCCCTCCAGTCCTGCCCCTATGGCCTCCCCCTTGCTCTCTGCTCTTCAGCAGTGTGACCCTTCTAAGTGCTCTGGGTTCCTTCCCACTCCAGCCTGGGCCCAGGCTGTTCCTCTACTGGGAACATTCTTTCTTCAGCTTTCCCAGGGATCTGATAAGTCCCTACTTATCCTTCCAGTCTCAACTCAACATACTTCTTCTCCTGATTTCCACTCCTGTGGCAGCTCCCCTGTTTATACACTCAGCATTTATCCCAATTTGTCAGCCTCCTTTATTTACCATTGCTCTCTTCTCTCTGCCTCTGTCCCTGCACGTGTGTACCTTGTGTACCTATTTCCATGTCCAGCAGAGAGCAGGCACCCACTACACATCTGCTGAATGGGTGCTGACATTCATGGGCTGCCCTTAACAGACTGGGAGCAGTCTGTGGGCAGGAGCTGCAAGTAGAAACAGAAACTTGTTTGTGTCCATGTGTGTAGGTGTGGGTATGTGTATCTCCAGAGTCCTAATTGGTGACAGATTTAAAAAAAGCAATGCGGATCACCTGAGGTCAGGAGTTTGAAACTAGCCTGACCAACATGGTGAAACCCATCTCTACTAAAAATACAAAAATTAGCTGGGGGTGGTGGCACATGACTGTAGTCCCATCCACTTGGGAGGGTGAGGCAGGAGAATCACTTGAACCTGGAAGTGGAGGTTTCAGTGAGCCAAGATCGTGCCACTGTACTCCAGCTTGGGTGACAGAAAAAAAAAAAAAAAAAGCAATGAAGCCCATGTAGAGGAATGTGAAAAACAGATTCAGAGAAGCAGCTTGGGGGTCAAAGCCCATCTGAGCATAAGACAGTAAAGCAGTGCCTAGGTTTCCATTGCATACTGCCTTCTGGGGCAGGATTTGGTATGGGGGTATATAAAGACCCAGATTTCTTCCTCTCTTTTGCATTTCCTAAATGCACAGTTTTTAAGATTGTAAATTACTTGATTGTAAGGAGCATATTTTATCTATCTTGGTTTCCTCTGTTCCCATAACAACTCTTGATAAATAGTAGAAGTTTCATAAATGTTTGTTGAATTGGATTGACTTTATCCCAATCATAGCCTGAGCCCTGGCAAGATCCATTTATTCATTCAACATTTACTGTGCACCTACTATTCATTCTTTCTTTCAACATTTTTTGCATACCTACTAATTACCAGGCAATGGGGCTACAGCTTTGAACAAGGGCAAAGTTTCTCATTTGCTCAGAGCTTACAGTGTAAGGGGAATTGGGACAGTATGAGCAGTACTGAAGTAGGAATGACTGGGGTGAAAGGGGATCCCAGAAACGGTAAAGTAACCTAGACCTAGGGCTAGGGTTAGTAGTCAGGGAAGGCTTCCTGGAGGAAGTGACTTCCAAGATGAGGCCTAAAAAATGAGTAGGAGACACTAGGACTAGGGGATCAGCGTGAAGAGTATTTCAGTCGGAGAAACAGCATGTTTAACGGTCAGAGAATTCCATGTCATCACTGATTCACCATGGCAGGTGTGAAGAGTAGGGGTAAGGTAGAGGTGAGTCATGAGGCTAACCCCTGTGTGAGCCCTGGCCTGATTATAGAAAGTGCTGGGCCAGCCACTTTAATAAATTCTTTTCTATTAAGCCTTCAGGACAGCCCTAAAAGGCATGGATCATCATTCCATTTTTTCCAGATAGAACTCAAGAAAATTCAGGGTGAAAAGAAGCTCTCCCAGTTGGTTAGCAGAGGGTCCAGGTTTCAGATCTATGTCCCAGGAGTTTCCCACCCCTGAACCACCTCCAGATTCTGACGCTATGCTAGAGAAAAGGCACTCATGCTGGGCCGACATTGGACCAGAAACACAAGCACACCCCTCCCTGATGATGTGGGTGCAATCTGCATTCCTAGGCTCACTGGCTGGTCTTCACCATAATTACCATCCTTACGTGCCACCTGGATGGAGCAGGAAGGGGAACTAGAAAGGCCACCACTACAGACAGCACTTTTAACATGGAGCACGTTAACCTCTTGTCTTGATAGTATTCAAATGAGGCCCCCAACCCAGGGCACTCAGGGCCAACACCTGGCTGCACAATTTGGATGAAATGCCACAGTCCCAGGGATCATGAAGGCCTCATTATGTAATTAGGTCTTTGGAAAATGA
Source organism: Cebus imitator (assembly GCF_001604975.1). Taxonomy (NCBI): domain Eukaryota; kingdom Metazoa; phylum Chordata; class Mammalia; order Primates; family Cebidae; genus Cebus; species Cebus imitator. Next base: position 4,474,085 of record NW_016107455.1, read on the forward strand.
GCTATTATTCTTCAGCACTGCAATCAAGGGCTTGATGCAGCTCAGGGATCCAAGGGGATGCTGGGGATGTGTGTCTGTTGCTCATTGCCACTGCTGCATGAAGACTGTCACAGAGCAAGGCATCTCCAGAATGTCCCAGCCTCTGGGAGAAGGGAAGGGAGACTTCTTTCCTCATCTTCCAATAGGGAATAGCTTAGGGGTTAGGGACAGTCTAGAATAGAGGTTCTCAAACTTCATCGAGCATCAGAATCCCCTGGAGAAATTGTTAAAGCAGAGGTTGCTGGGCTCTACCTCCAGAATTTCAGATTCAGTTGGTCTGGACTGGGTCCTAAGAGTTTGCTTTTCTAACAGATTCCCTAGCAGTGCTGATGGGAACTTGTTAGACCCCAGCCTAGACCAACTGAATCTGAAATTCTAAGGTAGAGCCCACCAACCTCTGCCTTAACAGTTCCTCCAGGGGGTTTACTTCAGAAGATTGTAATTATTGTGGAGACCAGCCAGTGATCTGGGAACTGCACTTTGAGAACCACCCTCTGGAGTAAACTGAGGCACCATCTAATCCCTAGCTTCCTCAGGAAGTCTCTCCCAGACCTCACCATCAGATCTGAATTCCCCATCATTCACATATGCACAGGGGTACAGTTGAGCTTCACAATTTAGTGAGGGAGAGAAGAAGGACAGGTGTTATTCCTATTTTTCATATCAGGAAGCTGAAGCCCAGGTTCCAATGACTTAGAGTTGGTAAGCCTTCTGTTACCCATTGCAACAACTGACCAGACTTAAATTTGCTTCAGTAGACCTTTGGCAGTTAGCCATTTCCTTGAGCTCAGGGCAGTTGGGACCACCAGCTCGGCACCCAAATCTATATGCTTAACTTCTCCCTGGGCACCCAGATAGACCACATTTCCTGCCCTCTCTCTAGTTGGGTAAGGCCATGTCACCAATCTCTCTCCTTTGGATTAAGTGGGAGTAATGAGTTCTTCTTCCAGGCTTGGTCCATATAAACCTCCCACGTGTGCTACTCCTGCTACTTGATGGAATGTCAACTTCCAGGGTGACTTTGGAACTTGTGAGAACCTGGAGCCCTGAGTATGTATGTGGAGCAGAGCCATCTGTGAGTGGAATGACTACCTAGAACTCTATATAATAATCTTCCATTGTGTCAAGCCTCCTAGATTCTGGCGTCTATTTGCTATGGTGGCCTAACTTGCTGTAGTTAATATGATTAGTTTCTTGAAGTATGATCTCAGGATGACTTGCATCAGAATCACTTGCTTTCTAAAAATTTAGATGCCCAAGCTTCACCCCATCCCTACTGAAGTGAAATCCTTGGCTGCAGAATCTGGCGAGCTATATTTTAACAAGCATCCCAGGTAGTTGTTCTGCGGACTAAAGTTTGACAATTACGTATCCTGGATCTTGGGCTGGCACACTATGGCCCACAGCCAAATGTGGCTCACCACTTGTTTTTGTACAGGCTGTGAGCTAAGAATGGGTTTTGGTTAAAAAAAAAATCAAAAGGAGAATTATATTTTCTGACAAGTAAAGAGTTTTACTGGACTACAGCCGTGTTCATTTGTTTGTATATGTTTTGGCTGCTTTTTCACTCCGATGGCAGAGGAATCGTTGAGACAGAGACGATATGGTCTGTGGGGTCTAAAATATTTACTACCTGCCCCTTTACAGAAAAAGTTTGCTGACCCATGTTCTAGATCCTAAAATTTTACTAAGTAAAATGTCTCCTGATGCATAGGAATGTGTAGCAATGACATAATGGCCTATAGATTTAGAATCCCTTGTGACAAGGACATGAGAGAACAAATATTACCCTTCATTCATTCATTCATGTGTTCATTTTTGTAGTGGGCATTTATTGGATGTTCTCAAAGTGCTGGGCATTGAGTTGTAAAAGGGAACATGATGAGTGAACAATACATAAGCTTGGCAATTATGCTTTTCCCATTACGATTAAACTCATTATTAAATAAGAGACTAAACAATCACTAATCTCTAATTACCGTATAACAGTGTCACATATTAATGCACAGGGACTTTTGTAGAAGGCATTCACAGAAAGGTTCATGCTAGGAGACAACAACCCCTATTGAGAATCCTTCATTTTATAGTAATGGAAAATAGTAAAGGCTGAACTCAAAGCAACTGCAGGGAGTTAGAAACCTCTTTGTGTTTTCTTTCTGTTAACATACAACGACATGAACCAGTAGAAGAGCCAAAAATATCCCATAAGACAACACCTCCCTTAAAACTAGGTATAGCCAGTCATCTACAAAGTTCTAGGCAAAAGAAACAAGAGAAATCATGTCGGAACTTGTAGAAAAGTTCCTTAAATAGCGCTGATTTAAGAAGGTGGGTGCCTCTTTGCCCTCCCTTTCTCTTCCAGCAACAATGGAAGAAGAGGAAGGTTCGGAGCCCCCGAGACTACAGCTGGGAGAGCTAATCCAGATATGTTTGAACATCGTGGCCTTGGCCCCCCAGCAAGCTATAGGGAGGAGGGTAACAGGTGAGCCAACCAGAGCAAGTTGAAAAGTTGCTAATGGGCAGGCCAAGGGGACACAGCTAACTCCCATACGATCCAAACACAAATTAATCTCTGAGAAGTCAGGCCTAAGGTTGAAATGTAGGTAAACTGGAAGGGGCCTCCAGGTAGCACTGATTCTCAGTATCGGGTAGGGTCTAGATTTTAGGTAAAGGAGGTATATCCAAGTCAATGAAATGAATTCCTAAAGAAGGATTCTATCTTAGAAGAGTCAATTGAACATGAAGCCACGGCATGAGGCCACCACCACCTACTTGGTCAGGGGTTCAGGGCTAAGCTCCAGTTCTGCAGAAGCAGATAAAAGTCATTAGCAGAACCAGAGCAAAAGATCAGACAAGCAGTGAGGCCAAGTGGGAATGCTCAGGGCTCAAGAGCTCAAGAGGTACCTAGAACTTAATTGTCATCTTTGCACCAAAAACTTCTCCCCTAAAGCTAGGTATAGCTAGCCATCTAAAAGCTCTAGCCAAAAGAAATAAGAGGAGTCATTTGGGGGAACTTGTAGCAAAGTTCCTTAAAGGGCACTGACTTAAGAAGGTAGGGCACCTTTTTGCCTTCCCTTGCCTTGCTGTTGCCTCCCAGAATACAGCTGTGATGGGTGATGCTCCAGCAGCCATCTTGGGCTATAAAGAGACTTTGAGAATGGAAGCACATGCTGTAATGGTGGAACTGAATTCCATGGGAGTCAGCGTCTCTGTCAAGCTTGAAGAAGCCATAAAGCAGTCTTTGGTTTGCTTGTCTCCAGACTTCTTCTGTATTCTATAAAAATAAATTTTTCTCTTGTTTAAGCCAGTTATTTGGGGTTTTCTGTTACATAAAGCTGAACTTACTCCTACCCAATACACCCCCTATCCAGGAGCATTTCCTAGTATGGAGTACATGTGTCACTGATAGTAGACAAGCTGACTTTAGATAGCTTTAACTCAGACGAGCACGGATCTATTATTATGTATTTATTTTAATATGTACTAAAGAAAATATAGCCAGCACTTCAAACTTGTGATTTCATGGATAAGGCGCATGCTGGTATTTACATTTAAAAAGAAAGTCAGTTTAAAATAAATGGTTGAATAAATAATAGAACAACCAGCTTGCAAGAACGGCCACTGTAGTGAAGGCAGAATTTGAATGACTGAATGTTTGCAAGCAGTGCCATAGGGAATGATGGTGAAACTGGACCTGCCTTGTTAGGAGAGCCAGTGCTTACCTTGCCTATAGCAGGGGCTCAGCAATGTCTGTGAAATGAATGACAACATATACAACTGTCTCCCTAATGGGCTCCAGCTTCTCTCAGGACACCTTTTGCCTCTGCCTGCAGCCCACCTCCTCCCTGCCTCTGGACGAAAGATCCTAAGCTCTTTCTTTGTATATTTTTCTAATCTTCTAATATGCAATTTCTATTTTCAAAGCACCAGGCAGTTACCGGCTCTTAGGGCTTTTATTTTTCAGGTTTTATTAAATGGAAGTTTTAGCCTTGGCCATTTCACAATTCTGCGTTGATCTCTTTCTCACACCGGTTCATTGGTTGGGCCCCATTTCGTGTGGTTGAAATGAAAACGGAAACTGCCTCCCATATAGATGATCTATGGCTGCTTGTTTCTCTAGAGTATAAATATATATTTCACTTGTGGCCACATGGAGCCCTAACCAGAACTTGTCTCCTAGGGATGGGAGGAAAGAGGAATTCCCTTGCTTTTAACCCGCTCAGCTGCAGCAGGGACCTCCCACTGCAAAACTTCCCTTAATCTCAGCATTGTTCCCAAACTCATCACAAGAACAGCGAGCCTGCCCTGGGTTTGCAGACCACTTTACAGAGCTCGGAGTGCTTTCAGATCTCTAATATGAGTTTCTGCCTGTGTAAGGAGACCTGGAACCCTTGTTGGTCTTCAGTCTATTGGGCTCACTCACTGTTGCAAAAATCTAAAAAAGGTTGGGAGGAGCATGTAGATAAGGAGGTCCCAACCTTGAATGGAGGATAAATGAAATGTCTAAGGAGGAGTAACGATGTGCTGTTCCCATTAAGATGAACCATGACATTATGAGAACTGGGCTCAGGGAACAAATGGGAAGCCCACATGGGAGTTCATGTGGGATGGCGGAGAGGAAGAGAAATGGTATAAAGGACACCCAAATGTCTTGGAGAGCACTGAGAACCAATTGAGGCAGGGTGAGGAGAAGGGGCCTGTGCAAAGTGGTCCTCACTGTGAGAGGTGGAGCTTGCAGCAAAGTTCCACCTCTGTGTTTGGGAGAGTAATAACTGAACAGCTTTATGCACCTGCAACCTCTGGTTAGCTCCATTGGTACACAGAAGTAGGAAATACTAACAACAACTAACTTCTGGAAGTCTGGTTTTTAAATGTTGGTATCGCTCAGTATGACCTGTGTTGGTGGCAACTGCCCTGCCTGTTGTCATAATACCCAGCATGCTGTTGAAGCTTTATGATACAGCCAAGGAAGCAGGGCCAGGTGATATGCCCATTTTGTAGTAAAGCCACTGAGGTTTGGAGAGTCTTGCTGAAGGTCCTACTGATGATGGGCAGCAGAATTTAGCCTAGATGCCAGGACTCCAGCATCCTTTCCATCACCCCAGTGACTCTGCACTTTGTGATTCACAAAGTAAGACATATGGAACAGTTCCTGCCCTTGCTAACGTAATAATGTTCCTTCCCGTCTAACTTCTGCCACTTCAGCTTTCCTCCGTGTAGCTGGCGTCTCCAGTGGGTCTGTATCTACTTGAGTCTTGTCTCCTCCTTGGCCTTCGCTTGGTTTTATGGTCTCTCCAATGACTTTTCTGTCTTTTCCTTTTTCAGACGAATTTCATTAAGAGAAAAATTTAGGGGTTGGTACTAGTTTCTGCTGTGTGTTATACCTCGGGTAGAAGAGCTAGTTGGGAGTGGTGGACACTCATCTCTTCTTCCATCCTTTCCTCCTACATAGATTGGCTGGGTGCCAGGCTCTGCGGGGAAGCAAGAGGAAATAAGAACAACTAGGGGAAACACTGTGGATAATTCCCAACTTTACATGGGCTCTAGATCTCTTGGAGAAGCTGATGAACCATGTAGCCTCTCTCCCCTCAAAATGTACTTCTTCCCATTTGACCAAGATTTTGCATGAAATTTTAGGGTTCTCAAACTCCTTGAAGCCTATCTGTAAATGCCAGAGCCCTGTGGTTAAGAAGGGTTTGGGGACAGCAATTCTCGATGGGCAAATATCTGGGAACACTGTAATGCAGTCAGTGCAAGAGAGGAAGACAAGTAAAGAGCTGGAGGGGCGCCTGGGTGCTGCCAGTCTGAAACCAGGAAGGTCAGGTCTGCAGCGCAAGCTCTGGGTCATGTTGGGGAACATAGCCTGGAGCAGAGGCCAGGAGTTTAAACTGGGTCAAAGCAGAGACCTTGGGGGTAAGAGGACATTTAACTGGGGAGTGTCAGTGCCTCTGATCTGAAATGGTGGTGACATCTTTCTCACAGGGTTGTTGGAACGGTGAAAAGATAAAGGATAGGAGAGCCCTTACTCCTGCTCTGTCTCCGCTGACCCTTGTGGCCCTCTAGGGCAGGAACCTTGTTTTTTCATGAAATCCCTAGGACCTAGAACAGTGCCTGACACAAAACAGGTGCTCTTCAAATGTATTTGTAATACAATCACAAGGCCAGGAATTGTGCATCTACTGAATAAGTAGTGGAGGGGAGGGAGGCAGACAGGGAGGAAATGGTTTGATTCTATCCCAAGGGGGTGACATATCAGCTTTGGAATTGCCCATCTTACACAAATAGATGTCTTCCTAAAACCATATCTGTGTGCAAATGGAAGTCTGATAAGAAAAATCCTCTTAATGACTTTGATAATTTCAGAGAAATTTTGCTTCTGTTTCCTCTTGATTTAAAATCGGCAGTTGCCTAATAGATGGGACCCAGCAGCACTTTTTTTTCTGTAAAGGAAGAAATGCCCAGAAAATCAGCTCTTAATTGCACCAATAATGAGGCAGTGGAGGAAAAGAGGTCACTAGTAAGGCTTTATATTTGAAAAGACTTTGCCATTTTCCAAGCAGAGACTCTTCAAATGTCTCAATGGACTCACCCACAGAGCCTTGGGGCAGGGGGAAGAGCAGGAGAGAGCCCATACCCAGCCTCTCTGAATTAAATTATTGGCTCCATTTTACACTTTAGAAAAGCATGGCTTAGAAAGGTTAAGTGACCTGGCCAAGCTCACATGGCAAGTTCAAGGTGGAGGAAGAGGCAGTAACTGTTCCATTGGTTGCTACAAAGGAATGTTAGAAAAAAACTGAAATTTTATAAAACTGGGGTGACTCATAATGTAAAAAATCCTCCTCTCTGCTCCCACCTCTTTCCAGGCTTTGTCTGTGAAGCACTGTTAGCACAGGAAGGACAACAGCAGCTGGACACACCTGGGTCAGAGTCTTAGCCCTGCGTTCCGAGCTGTGTGGCCTCTGCCACTGAATGCCAGTGCGCATGTTCATTTACCACCCACCCTACTCTTTCTGGTCCCCATTCATAGGTCAGTTGGGCCCTGCTCTGGGGGCTGAATGTTGGGAAATGAGGAGAATCCAGAGAAAAGTTGCCACGGCAACAGGGGAGCAGTGGCGGCTGCTCTCTAAGGTGATCTATGGCTCCACGCACGTCAGAGGGTTTGCTTGTTTGCTTCCCATCTGGACCTTCTGAGCTTCCGGGCACATTGGGGGAATGTTAATGCCACTCCCTCCCTCCTCTCACCCTTTCCTGGAGCAGCCACCTGGGCTTTGAGCACCACCTGCAGCCAGCCTCTGGCGACAGTCTGGAAAGCTGCTTTGATTGCTAGTCTTCTTCCTCACTGCATAATGGACACATCATGTTTCAGAGCTGGAAGTGATCGCAGAGATCTTTCTGGCCTGATGCTCTTGTTTGATGTGTGGGGAAACTGAGGCTTAGAGAGGCACAATGATGTGTTCAAAGACACCCTGTGAATAAGGAGAAGGGTCAGAACTGAAACTCACAGTCCACTGCTCTTTCTGCGGCACCTTCTTGCTTCTCTGGGGCTAGGCAGAAACACCACTTAGAGGCAAGTTACCATAACCAAGTGACCTTGGCCAAAGCGCTTGCCTTTTCTGGGCCACAGTTTCTCATTCTGAACTGGAATTTATGATTGATGATTCTCCACACTGTTTACAGAAATGATGCTACCTTTCTGAAGACTCAAAAATGGGTCAAAATGGGATTTACAAACCAACTTCTGATTCCACTAATTTTTTTTGGTGTCTGATATGGTTAAGCTCTGCATTGCCATCCAAATCTCATGTTGAATTGTAATCCCTAGTGTTGGGGAAGGGACCTGGTAAGAGGTGATTGGCTCATGGGGGTGGATTTCCCCCTTGCTGTTCTCGTGATAGTGACTGAGTTCTCACGAGATCTGGTGGTTTAAAAGTGTGTAGCACGTCCCCCTTCCCTCTCTCTCCTTCTGGCCATGTGAGGATGTGCTTGCTTCCTCTTTGCCTTCGACCATGATTGTGAGTTTCCTGAGGCCTCCCTAGCCATGCTTCCAGCACAGCCTGTGGAACCATGAGCCAATTAAACCTCTTTTTTTAAAATAAATTACCCAGTCTTAGGTAGTTCTTTACAGCAATGTGAGAATGGATTAATACAATGTCTTTAGAGAAGTCATGGCAGTTTCCAGGAGCTAACCAATAGCTTAGCTATGAAAACCTTTTCATTACAGTGTCAGAGTACTGCATAGCCCTCCTAATAAGTTTCCCTGCTTCCAGACCAACTCACCAGTCAAGGGTCTAGGTTCAACTTCCTGAAACCCACATCTGGCCAGGCCATCCTCCTTTTCTTGCTTAAAACCCACCCATGGGCCTTCAGGGTTAGCATCACGCTCTTTAGCATGGATATGAGGCCTTTCCTGAACACAGCATTATGCCAGAGTCCTTTATCATTACTCCTCTGCTTCCGTGTGACCACAATGTTTCCTAAGTATGCTTGGATGTCTCCAACTCCATACATACAGAACCCTCTGCCTTTGTCCACCTCACCCCCTTTTTGCTCCACTTGTCCTAATTCCCATTCACTCTTCAAGATCCAGCTTGGGTATTTTCCTGACACTCTTAGATCTTCCTCTGTGCTCCCACGGCACCTGGTACTTATCCCTGTTAGAGCTCTCTTCATGCTACATAAGTATCATTTTTGTTATCTGTCTCTTTCACCAGGAGGCAGGTTCCTCAGGTAAGAACTGGGTCTTGTTTTTCTTTGGTTCCCTAGTGTTTCCCGTAGAGTCAGACATGTAGGTGGTACTCAGGTAATGCTTGCTGAATGGCTGGATAAATCTCACTTTAGAAGATTCATTCATTATCAAGTTTTAGGGAGTTGTCTAAAATTAATTCCAAGTTTAAGTCATAAGTACCTGTTACTCACTGTGTTTGTCAACCTGTCAATTCCTTTACAAAAGAGGTGATCCATAAAATGTTCCCTGGCTTGAGTGTCAGAAGACCCTTAAACTAGTCTTTATTCCTGGGGATGTCACTTTTTCTTCCTGGCCATTAGCTATATAAAAACAGGCTGATGATTTAAAAAAAAAAACACCTTACTTTATCCCATTTTTCTTTCATTTACCATAATTCCTACATATCCAATCATCAGTCAGCAGATAGCAAGTGTAGTAGCTGAGGTCAGAATGGGAAGAAAAAAAAATCTTATTTATTTAAAGTTTAATTATAGCTGAATCTTGGGAACATGGACATTGGCAAAGTAGGACTTGCCCACAGGGGCCCCAAATAACTGTCCAGTTGAGCAGGAAGGAGTTGAGAGATACCACAGATCCAGTTCAGATTGGTAAACTAAGGCAGATTGGAACAGCCAGATGGTACCTGGGGTCAGGGCCAGTGACTAGGTTGGCAAAGCTGCTGTAAGAGCAGAGGCTGCTTCTGCTTCTGGCTCACTGACCCTCCCATGATCCTATAAGCAGGGACCAAAGGCCAGCAGTGGAGCCCTGCTCTTGACTGGCACAAGGTCAACTTCATCATCATTTATTCTTAGAAATGATCTTGGTAACTGTCTGTTCACTGACTCAAGTTTTAAGGTAGTTTTATGGCGTGTAATTCTGGAGAAACATCAAACTCTTGGGGACAGCATTAAAAGTTCCTCACTCTCTTTCTCTCCAGCCTCATCTCCTTCCTCTTATACTCCCTTCCCCCCACTCTCTCTGGAGACTCTCAGCTCCTTGGAGGGACTCTACTTTCCCATGCCTTGGTGCCTGCACATGCACTGCCTTCCTCTTCTCTCCTCATATTCTCCTGGACAGCTCCTATTCCTGACTCAAAACTCAGCTCAGCTGTCACCTCCTTCCTGGTGATACCTCCTCCCTCAAATCTAGATCAAAGATCCATTCTTATTCTCCCATCACTAGCAGTGTTCTCTCTTATAACCCTCACTAAAATATTTCTTTATTTAATTGCTTTCCCAATATTAATTGCTTTCTCAAAGAACATTTGTTCCTTGAGATGCAGAGAGTCTTATCTCTGCATCTTCAGGGCATAGCACAGTGCAATAGTCAATGGTGGTTTTTTAAACTTTATTTTATTTTTTATTTTAGTGAATAACTGCATAATTTTTTAAAAAAAGGAAATATAACCATCGAAGTACAATTATAGTATTTCTGTCAGCATTGGACAAAACTCGAATTGGGCTCTAAGTCTTTGAGAACCTTGTACACCCTGTTAATGAATAATAATAATAAATGTCTGCAATGAGCATACGCTTTGTTAGGTGGCAAATGGGTTCACTTTCAGTGTTTCATAGACTAAGCATTCCTCTTGCTTATAAAGCTTTGCAAAAATTATGCATGGTCTGTGTGCTAGGTGCTGTGGAATAACTAGAATTCAGCCAGACAAAGGGGATGTACCAGGCTCTGCTGAATTAGCATCTTTGCATGGTAGTGAAGCGTAAAGAGTGAACTTTAGCTGTTTCTTTGTGACTCTGTTCCTTCCTGCTGGTGCTTCCGGTGGCATTTCCTTCAGGGAACTCTGTTAGGAAATGGATTCTTCAGGAGGTGGATTTAGCTGGGAGGGAGCTAGAGGCTCAGAGGTGAGTGTATAGGGCAGGCCTAGAAGAGGTACAGAGAGTGAACGTGAGTAACATACAAAGCACTAAACTCCACGAACTCCCTTGAGGAACTCTGGTGTAAGGAAGACAATTGCGCAAGGGCCGGTGGCGCTAATCCTCTGGCGTTTCACCTCTCCCTTGAGGTCCTCCCACTTTGATCTTTCCACTGCTTCTCTCCGTAAAAGAATCTCACTGAAGAAAGATACAAGATGCTCCACAGCTAAGACAAGCTCTCCAGAGAAAGTTGCCAAGGGAGGGAGGGGCAACTGCATCTTTGCTGCCCAGAGTCGGCCTCCCCATTGGGAGCTTACTCTGACAGCTGCGTCCCTTCATGCCTGTTGTCAGGTGTACCCACTCTTTCTTGTCTCTGGTTCTGTTGTGAGTAAAATCAGAGCCTTCCTTTGGTTCTTCTCAGCATCACAAACATAGGCTTGGTTTTTGTTTTTTCTTTTTTTTGAGACGGAGTTTAGCTCTTGTTACCCAGGCTGAAGTGCAATGGCGCGATCTTGGCTCACCGCAACCTCCGCCCCCTGAGTTCAAGCAATTCTCCTGCCTCAGCCTCCTGAGTAGCTGGGACTACAGGTGCACGCCACCATGCCCAGCTAATTTTTGCATTTTTTTTTTTTTTTTAGTAGAGACAGGGTTTCACCATGTTGACCAGGATGGTCTCGATCTCCTGACCTCATTATCCACCTGTCTCGGCCTCCCAAGGTGCTGGGATTATAGGCGTGAGCCACTACGCCCAGCCAGGCTTGGTTTTTAGAAAAATCTTCAGTAAAAACTCAGTGCAATTGATAAAGATAAGACTGCCACCATTGTTAATAACGACCACAAAAGAAAACAAGAACCTAGCTGAGACAGAAGAGTGCAGAGCTCTTGTCCATCATAACGAGGCCCCTGGAACTTGCTTTATTTTTCTCTAAAAGTTTACGCCAAGCACCTCCTTTGTCCAAGCTTGGGTATTCTCTTCTGAAGCTTACTTTCTTTGGAGGGGAGGCCCAATATTTATGCCTTTATACTTCCAAACTGACCACAGTAGCATGAGATAGTACCATTGAGAGAAGAAGTTGGACAAGATGGTAGATTATGTTTTCCAAGATGTATCCATGGATATGTATCCCATTCCACATGTTCTTAAAGTGTGGCATGACAGTCCTCCATCAAGAAGTTAAATCTATATTCTCTCTTTTTGAACCCGGTAGACCATTGGAACAGCATTGATCAGTGGGGCACAGTGGAAGGGCACTGTATGACTTCTGAATCTAGGTCACAAAAAGTGAAATGGTCTCCACCTGGTGTCAGCATGCACCTTGGGAGCTGACATATAAGAAGTTCGGCTACCCAAAGCTGCCATGTTGGAGAGGTGGCATAGAAAGGCCACATGGAGACAGAAAGATGTGCCTTGGAGTTTGTTGCTGGAGTTTTCCCAGCCTTAACCACCAATGGATAAAACTTCAGATCATTCCAGTCCCAAACCCTGGAGGTTTCCAGGTGAGGACCCAGAATTCAAGGATCAGATAAAAGTCTTTCCTGTGGAGTCCTATTTGAATTCCTGACCCAAACAGTTCATGAGCTTAATAAATGGTTGTCTTAAACCACTAGATTTTGGGGAAATTTCTTATGCAGCATTAGATAATCACAACAAACAAGGAGAGCATTTTCCCAGCAGTGGTACTGAGTTGTGTGACTTAATCTCCACCACTTTCTACGTTCCATGTTACCCCTGACCCTCGGCACTTCTCCCCTCTTGATTCCTCCTGCATTTAAGGCTTCATCTTGCCCCTTATTTGGATGTTGCTTCCTTGGCCACCATCTTTTCTCTTTCCTCCCCAATGATGGAGGTTGTACTGCTTCTGCTGGCTTTCTTCCTCTGCCCTCCTTTCACCCACCTCAGCTCAGGACCCTCTGCCATGCCACAAACTTCCCACAGGGAGGCCCTGGAGAGGGACATGGGTAACCAGGTGCTGGATGGCTGGGGAAAGCAATGTTCTTATGGGAAACCTTGCTTCTCAGGTGGCATTTACTCAGACATAAACCCTCCAGACACAACTCTGTAACCTTCCTATTCTTCAGGATGGAGAAAGCAAGATGAAGGTGAACATGATAAAGGCCCTCTGCTTCCCCATGAAGATTGTCCTTGGTGGTAAGTAAAACAATGGGAGCAAATGCAAAAGGATCCCAGAAAACTAAAATATCAAGGGGCAGTGAGTGTCCCAACCAAAGATCTAAAATTGCTGAGAGAGTTTCCAGGAGGGTCACCAAGAACCTGCCATAGACCCCACATCCCCAGGAATAGCAGACTCTGATACACGGAGAGCCAGTAAGAATTAAAAGCAGAGTATTTTTCTAGCACCTGAATCCACTTTGAGAATGAGCTGGAAGCCTTGAGAAGGCGATTTATGAGCCTGAGTCACCTAATTGGAAAGAGCCCAGAGGTAGCAATTAGACAATGTCAAGTCCTTGCTTTTCCCTTACTTGTTGTGTGACTGCAGATCAGTCACTTTACTTTTTGAGGCTTCCTTTCCCTTTTTGTAAATGGGAATAATTCCAGCCTGCCTTGCCTCTTCCCAGGACTGCTGTGAGGATAACATGGCATGATGCACAGGAAGGCACTTCAATTGAAAGCATAGCACCTGCCATGCTGGGTACTGGGCACTCTGCTGGTGTCATGTTACTTATTCCTTGTAACACTCCTGCAAGGTCGGAATGATTACCCCATGTTACAAAGAAGGAAACGGAGGGGCAGGGAGACTATGTAACTCACCCGAGAGCACATGGCTAGTATTCTTTTCATGAAAGCATGATTACTATTGCTGCTGTTGCTGTTACTGAGTTATGCCTCTTCTGTGATCCATCTTGAGAGCATAGTCTTAATGTAAGGAACATGACGGGGTGTTTGGGTACCATGGAAGGGTAGCTGCTTGTCCACAAATTCTCTTACTTTTAATCCCATGAGCCATACTCCAACTAAATTAATCAGATTTCTGTAGCACTGTCTCCCAAAGAGGTCTGGATTCCTGAGACTGAGACCCTGGGGGCATGCAGGGCCAGAAAGTATGCTACCAATGATGCTGCTGAGAAAAGGACTATTTCCAATGCCCCCTGATGGCATAAGGGAGGCCAGGCAGCATCCCCCAGGACAGCCACCTTAGGGACAGGCTGATGGGAGGCTCAGTTCCTGCAACCTACAGGGAGCAAAAATCTGAGCCCACAGTGCAGGCAAGTCTGTCTTGGACAAACTACCTGAATTGGAGTGAGCAGAAGAATTTCAGCATGTTCTCCTTATAATGCTCCATAAATGAGTTTTCTAATCAAAGAACACTACCCTCCACATTCCCCCAACAAATGGGCAACCTCGCAGTACTGGGAATGAGCAGCTGGGCATGCAGGCCACGCTCTGCTTTCTGACAAATTAACCTACAACATGTGGATTCTGACTATGGAGAATCAACATAAGCGGAAATGTAAATGCAAGTTCAACGCCTTCATTAAGGACAACTCTCCTGCAAGCAAAGGCTGGGGGGGAAGGGTCTGGTTCTTTAGCAATCAAAACCAAAGCAAGGTATGCTGCTCAAAGATCCTGGCCGTCTCTGGAAGCAGTGTGGAGGGAGGGGTGTGAGGAATTCCACGCCTCCCAGCTGGATGAAAGCTCACACAGTACCATGCAAATTCTTTGATTAGCATTGGAAAATCATCTCCAGAAACTAGTTGATTCCCACTAGGATTTTCTCTAGCACAGCAAGGTACAGTAGAAAAGCAGGACTTGGAAAATACTCTCAGCCCTGCCATTTATGAGCCTGCCACTTGGGCAAGTTCCTGGCTCTGCACATGCGCAGGTATTACTGGAAAGGGGTCCCCATCCAGACCCCAAGTTCTTGGATCTCGTGCAAGAAAGAATTCGGGGCAAGTCCACAGTGCAAAGCGAAGCCAAGTTTATTAAGAAAATAGAGTGGTGAAAGAATAGTTACTCCCTAGACAGCATAGGGCATTCATGAATGTAAGAGGAGGAACGCTCCCACTCTAGGTACAATGCTTCTTTATATACTGGATAACAAAAAAATCATGGAGAGGTGTGCTCTGCTGCATCACAAGGGTTTGTGATAAAGGATTTATTTCCTTTATTACTATATTTTTCAAGAATTGATATTGCCTTTAAAGCAAAATGATGAATGCTTCTGTTCTCAAGGTAGTGAGATATCAGGACATTCCTGAGTCTGGGTCTGTTTAGTAAATGTTATCAATCTGTTCTCTTAACCGTAAACATCTAGAGACTAGGAAGAGCTAACCTCCTGGGAATATAGCCCAGCACGTCCCACCCTCATTTTTCCTAGCCCTCATTCAAGATGGAGTCGCTGTAGTTCAAATACCTCTGACACACGTGTGCTTGCGTGAGCACAAAGCCTCTTGTGTGCTGAAAGCAAGAGGCTCATGTGGAGAGGTCACACCATAATTGCCCAGGAAACCACTGAAAAACTACAACAACAAATAGTTGAGCTTTTTGAGGCTTGATGGGAATCTTTCTAAAACCTTCCTTTCCTCATTGAGGCTTGGTTTTCACATCTTGACTGCCACTTACTCATCTGCATGGTGTAGTCTTATTTACTTTCCCTTCACCTGCAGGATGGGCATCCTGGTGCTCATCAGGGCCAGTGGAGGAATTCAAGTCATCTGAAAAGCATTGGCAAACTATAAATATACTTTAGGATCCTTTTTTTTTTTTAAACAGGGAGAGGATGAAAACAAATGATAGAGAAAAGCAAATTTCAAAGCAGTGTGTGCTTCCTCTTTGTGGGAGTGAGGTCTATTGGGACTCTAATCCTTAGAGATTGTTCTTTAGGGCTCTCAGAAGATTGGCTCCAGAGCCTCTAAAATGATTTGGAAATTGAAAAGAGAAAGTTAAAGCCACTGTATGTGTTTGTCTGTGCGGGGCATAGGAGCAGACGGTGAAGAGAAGGGTATGTGGAAGAAGACCACCACATCTTTCCAGGTGGAGTTGAGCTGGGGAGGTAGCGAGGGTGGTCACATCACTGAGTGTGAAGGCTCAAGCCCCAGAGAAACCCAACTAGGAATAATACTCTTAGGAAGAACTCCCCCAGACCCCCTCTGCCTCTTCTGAAGCTGGAGATGAAATGGGAGAGGGGCTAAGCCGCTCAAATACTTACTGCTGGGAGTATCCATGTTTTTAAGAACTGCAGCAGGGCTGGGCTCTCAGGGGGATCAGGCTGCCTTTATGCAATCAAAAGGCATACAGGTGTCAAGGAGGAGTGATAGGTAGCCGGAGTTAGCACAGAAGTACAGTGGGGCTTCTGGCTCTGCTGGCAGCAAAAATGCAAGATCGGGGGTAGCTGCACTGTCCTTGAGCCACCACCTCTGTGGGTAGCCTGGATTTCCTCACCTGGGACATAGGATCAAAGCCCTGCCTATCCCCTGGGGCCTAGGGGAATGAGACAAAGCAGGTAAGAAAGGGTTTAGAGGCATGAAGCCAACTTCATGGGTGAGGGGATGGTGGCCACCCTCTGCAGGTGACCTTCCGGGACCACTGCCCTTCTCAGCATCTTCTTCCTACTTTGCTGCCAGGACCTTATTTGGACCTTGCCTTGGTCTCCACCTGGGCCCTTTGGGCCCTGTAATGTTACTCTCCCACCTCCCACACCCTGGCCTCTCATGCTCTCTTCCTGAGTCCCCAGCCACAGTCCCACCCCTTTGGAACTGCTGGCCGTTGGGATCTGGGCAGCCCACAGCTCCCTGGGAGGCAACAGTTCCCAGTGGTGATACAGCTGTGACAAGGCTTCCATGCACTGTCTGCACCCCAGGATGGGAGGTCCAACCTGGCTGAGGGTGGATGCCCCTCATCGTGGTTTCAGCAGTGGAAGGACAGGCTTGACCAGGCCCAGGAGGCAGGAGGGGATCTGTTGCCTGTTGCAGGAGAGTTTTCTTTTCTTTCTCTGTACTTTTCTCTGACCTGACATCTAATTTGGGTTAGGGCCTGGGAGCATCTCCATCAGTGATGCCCCTGGGGTTCTGATGTTTTGGGCAGGGGTGGGGACTTAGGATCAGCAGAAAGGGAATGGCTTTGAAACTTTTAAGGCAGAGCTAAGGAATACTGTGAGCAAATCTGTTCTATGCCAAGAAGAGAACCCAGGAGAAAGGATAACATGTCCCTAGATCCTACGGCACTTATTTGAAATGGGTACCGTGGGGCATGTAATCGGCCTGGTCAGAAATGCAGAGGAATAATATTTCAGATGCTAGGTGGGGACAGGGTGTTCTGAAACCATGTTTGCAAAATTATGAAACTAAGAGAAATCTGACATAGCTATTTCCATCTTGCTTCTGACCTCCAAGCTGTCCTTGGTCATTCCTGGGCATGGGCCAAGCTAACTTTGGGAGGAATTTAGTTTACAGTTTAACTTTTAAACAATGATGATAATAGCCACTTCCTAAAACTATTCTCCTCCCTGTTCAAGGGCTGAAACTGATTTTGTGAAAACTAACGTGAGACTACAACATTAGGATTGTGACAGGGACCTGAACCCTGCTAGATGTAGGTGCAGTTTCTGTAATCTCTTATTGCTCAGGAGTCACGTGGCCAGAGGTCACTAGATTTGTGACTTCTCCAATTGCTCCTGTAGATAACATGACTATTATAAAAGATGTTATCCTGTAGATAACATCACTATTATAAAAGATGTTATAAGATTGGTCTTTTTTTTTTTTTTTTTCAGATGGAGTTTTGCTCTGTCGCCCAGGCTGGAGTACAGTGGTGTGATCTTGGCTCACTGCAACCTCTGCTTCTTGGGTTCAAGCAACATTCCCTGCCTCAGCTTCCCAAGTAGCTGGGATTACAGACACCCACCACCATGCCCAGCTAACTTTCATATTTTTAGTAGACCTGGGGTTTTGCCATGTTGGCCAGGCTGGTCTCGAGCTCCTGACCTCAGGTAATCTGCTCACCTTGGCCTCCCAAAGTGCTAGGATTACAGGCATGAGTCACCACTCCCTGCCATTCTTTTTTTTTTTTTTTTTTGAGATGGAGTTTCACTTTTGTCACCCAGGCTGCAGTGCAGGGGCATGATCTCAGCTCACTGCAACTACCGCCTCCTGGGTTCAAGCAATTCACCTGTCTCAGCTTCCTGAGTAGCTCTGATTACAGGTGCACACTACCATGCCAGCTAATTTTTGTATTCTTAATAGAGACAGGGTTTCACCATGTTGGCCAGGCTGGTCTTGAACTCCTGAACTCGGGTGATCCCGCCTGCCTCAGCCTCCCAATGTGCTGGGATAACAGGTGTGAGCCACCACACCTGACCAGATTGGTTTTTTGAGACTCTTTAGACTTGCATTCTGGCAACTGTCTGACCTCGTCCAGACCGGAAACTCCTGACTCAGCTGGTCCCATGGCACCCCCACGCGGTGGACTCAGTGCACGAGGACTGTTCTCTACACCCCTGTGATTTCATCCACAACCAACCAGCAGCACTTATTTCCCAGCCCCTCTACTCACCAAATTGTCCGTAAAAACCCTAAGCTCTGAGATTTTGGGGAGACTAATTTGAGTAATAACTCCTTCTCCTACACGGCCGGCCTTATGTCAATTAAACTCCTTCTTTACTGTGATGCTGTGGTCTCAGTAAATTGATCTAGTCTGTGTAGTGGGCAGGAAGAACCCAAAAGTTCTCTCAGTAGACAGAGAAAGTGTGAGCGTGAGGTTATTCAGCCCAGACCAGGAGTCCAGAGAACAGGGTCCTTGCCTCCTTGTTCCCACTCGACACCCACGGGACACCGAGTCTATCTTTTACTGATGGAGGAGGAGTGTCTGAATGTTTAAGCGACTTCTATTTGCTTGACAAAGCACTAACCTCCTTTATAGAGAGATGATGTTTACTGTGAACCACAGCCATGAGAGTTCTGGAGAATAACCTCTATTTTACAGGCAAGGAAACGGAAGCCCAGGGAGGTTGGGACCATCAGAGATTCCGCCTCACTAGGTCTCTACTGAGCCAAAGAATCTGTTTTTTAAAGAAATCGGAGTTTGTAAAATGCTCCTGAGGTAATCCTGAGCCAGAATTATTAATCATTTGTTCATTACATAGTAAATACATAGTAAGTCAGAGGATGATAAGTGCTACATTGAAAATAAGGCAGGTTAAGGAGGCAGAGAGCACTGTGTGGGGGTGTTTGCTCTTTTATCAAGGTTGCTCAGATAAAGCCCTACTGATGAGGTGACATTTGAGCAGAGACCTGAAAGAAACAAGGAAGTGAGCCATGCGGTTCTCTGAAGGAAGAATCTTCCAGCATAGGAAACAGCACGTGATGGGCTCTCAGGTAAGCCGTGCCCCGCATGTTCAAGAATAGATAGGCAGTGTGGCTGGGGCAAAGAGCGAGGGGGAGGGTGGCAGGAGAAGAGGTCAGGGAGATGCAAGGACAGGCCATGAAGAGTCCTGCAGGCCTTTGTAAAGACTTTATTTTTCATTATGAAGTTGCTGGCAGACCATTAAAAGGCAGTAAGCGGATATGTGCCAGGATATGGCTTGTGTTTTAAAAGGATCGTTCTGGCTGCTGTGTTAAGAGTGGACTGACTACTGGGGTTGCAAGGGAAGAAGCAGAGAGACCAGTTAGGAGGCTCTGAAATTGAAGGTCACAGTGGCTTGAACCCTGTGGATGCAGCGGAGGTGGGGAGAAGTAGTCAAAGTCTGGAAATATTTTTGAGGGTAGAGCTGTTTACTAATGGAGGTAGCAGCAAGGTATCAAAAAGGACAGGAGCCAAAGATGAATTCCAAGTTTTGTCCTGAGTAACTCAAAGTGCCGAGTAGCCAAAGAAATTAAGGATCAAAGTGGCGAAGTCATTCATTCATTCCCTATAATCTTTAAGAAGGGAAGTTGGGTTTCAAGTTCAGATCTGCTAGGATAGAAAGTTCTTTTTTTTGAGGTGGCGGGGAGAGACAGACGCTCGCTCTGTAACCTAGGCTGGAGTAGTGCATGGCTTGATGTCAGCTCACTGCAGCCTTCGCCTCCTGGATTCAAGCGATTCTCCTGCCTCAGCCTCCCGAGTAGCTGGAACTACACACGCTTGCCACCATATCCAGGAAATTTTTGTATTTTTAGTGGGGATGGGGTTTCACCATGTTGGCCAGGCTGGTCTTGAACTCCTGACCTCAAGTGATCCACCTGCCTTGGCCTCCCAAAGTGCTGGGATTACAGGCGTGAGCCACTGTGCCTGGCTAGAAAGTTCTTTATTTAGATAAATACCGCTGGAGAATACCTTTTACAAACTAAAGACTTTTTGAAATGGCTGTAATGGCTCCTTGAGAATTTCTCTCTTCTAAACCTAGCTCTCACTGGCTTCTCATTGCCAGCCTTTTCTGTACAATTTCACAATGGCTTTGACCCAACTGCATTCACCTTGTACTGTCCCTTCTCTCTGCCTTACCCTCCAGGCAAAGAGGAGTGCTTGTGATTTTCCCAATCGAATTCTCATCTTCTGCAATTGGTCTGTTTTCTTTTCTCCTCCTGGTCTCTAGCCCTTTTCCATGCATTCTGCAATCTAAATGACATCACACCATTCTTCCAGGCTTAGCTCAAAAAATTCTTTCTCTGTGAAGACTTTTTATAAGTCTTCTCAACCCCTGGCTCCTCTGACCTTCATCTCCTATTGCTGACTGTGGACTCAGCCAGTTCGGATGCTATTGCTTTGCTCAAGTCGTTGTCCCTCTCTGGACCTCCATGCAAGAATATGAAAGAATCCAGGGATCCCTGCATGTTATTTTCTCAAACTATGAAAATAGGACAGAGTGGGGCTCCATAGGGCCACTGAGCAATACCAGTTCATCAGCCACATGGGTTGTCCTGAACCACAGGTCCCCTCTCACCATGACTGTTGAGCAGATGCCCCCTGGTAGGCACAAGGTGGGACTGGATAGCACTCTTCTGTTCTATGCATGCAATAGAGGCTCTGGAGCCAGGAGATCTGGGACTCAAGTCCATTTATAGCTGCGTGACCTTGAGCATGTCACTTTTTCCAGTGTCTCAGTTTCCTTCTCTCTTTCTAAATTTTGAACGATAGCTTCATCAGAGATTTTTGTGATCACGTGTATGACACATATGAATGTTCTATAGGTGCTCCTTTACTGCCTTTTCTGCTAGCTAAACATTGTGGCCACCAGCTTTGCTTGAAAGGTAGGGATATTTAGTGTCTCTCTGATATTTAGTGAATTCCTAGAGAGAGAGAGCATCTGGAGTCTAAATCCCAGAGGCTGCCTCAGCTGGTTCAGAAGTCTGGCAGCTGCAGGCCCTGCCATGAATGATGGGTTTGTCTGCTGGCCCAGGGAAGTGGGCTGTCCCTGCAGGGCCTTCCCTCTGCCTCACCTGTCCTTCCTGATGACTCCATTCTGGGTTGGTTCATGCTTTGCCCCTTGACACTCTCTGATTCCTCAAGCATGTGAGCAGAACTGCCTCAAGAAGCAGGGTGGTCAACCCGACAAAATGTGTAACAAACTGGATTATGGAGCAGGCTCTTGGTGAGAGGTGATTTTTAAGTTGCCAGTGATTGGAAGTGAACTGGCAGGAAGGTAGCAAGCCTCAGAAAAATGTTCGGTGGTGGGGATTCTTCCTATCAGTGGATGTTTCTACTTCATGGTGGCTGTGCCACGGCTTCAGGTCTTAGGCCTTCATGTTGTCCATCAGAGAAATGGAGCCGACCTTCTTTGGATCTGGACAGGAACAGGATTGGAGGAAGGCATTTGGAATCTGGCATAGCAGAATGAACTTGGGATTTGGAGGCAGAAATCCTTGTGCGTGACTTTGGGCAAGTGACCTAACCTCTCTGGGTCTTATTTTCCCTACCACTTTCCAGGGTTAGTATCATGATTAAATGACAGCCAATATACACGAAACATACTTTCTAACTAAAAATTGTCCACAGACATTAGCATTTGAGGGCTATTGGAGCATTAAATGGGATAACTTGTGTAAAGCATGCAGCTGGTGACTGGAACAGAGAAAAGGACACATAGTCGGTGGTTGGCATGGGTGGTGATGGTTTGAGGAGGTGACATGGGGTAGCCCTGCCTCCAAATGCAAGCTCTGTCACTTACTTGCTGCATCAGAGACTGAACAAGTTATTTACTCCTCCTAAGCCTTGTTTTTCTCATCTGTAAAAGGGGACTGATAATATCTTACGCTCTGGCAGTTGTGAAGTTCAGATAAGCTCAGCAAGGAAAGCACCCAACATAATTCCTGGGGCATACTTCATAAGTTATTTCCTTCTTTGTCAGAAATCAGAAAGCTGTTTGGTTCTAAGCACTTCATACACAACTGGCCTCCCACGTATCCAGATTCAGTAGGACTCCTAGTTCCTGGGACCTTTTAAGGGGGTGAGAATTCCCAATGGATGCCCCAGTACCTTTCTGAGGGCTTCCGTTACACACTTCGATGGGTCTTAAAGAGAACAAACCAAGCTTACTCTATGCCACGTACATATCTTTCATTATCATTTAAACCTGACTCCAGTGTCTGGCACGTAGTAGGAATTGAGTGTCTTGCACAGAGTAGGTCCACAGTAGGAATTTGTTAAGAATTGGTTACAATAGCTGGGCACAGTGGCTCATGTCTGTAATCCTAACACTTTGGGAGGCTGAGGCGGGCAGATCACTTGAAGTCAGGAGTTGGAGACTACCCTGGCCAACATAGTGAAACCCTGTCTCTACTAAAAATACAAAAATTATCCAGGCATGGTGGCATATACCTGTAATCCCAGCTACTTGGGAGGCTGAGGTAAGAGAATCGCTTGAACCAGGAAGGTGAAGGTTGCAGTGAGGTGACATTGCGCTACTGCACTCCAGCCTGGGTGACAGACATAAGAAAGACAAGAAAAGAAAAGAACTGGTTACATTTACTCAGCATGTACATGATGATGATAATGATGATGAGGCCTAAACATTGATTAAGTGCCTACCGTATGCTAGGCACTCTCTATGCATGCTATTTAAATTCCATCTTTGAGTTATCAAGTGTTATCTTCATCTTATGCAGGAGAAAAAATAACAAGGCCAGGGAGACCAGGGAGTGATGGGCTCCCATCACACAACTGCCCATGACAGAGAACCGTCTGTGTCCTGATGTTTCTCATCCAGAATCTATATTCTTCTCTTCAGGGTCTAGGCCAAGCTGTCACTGGAAAGTGGTCATCAGGTTTTCAGGGGTTGATCCCTTTGCTGCCTTGGACAGCACAGTCATGGGCTGTGAGGCTGGTTCCTTTGTCTCTCATCAAGGATGCAAACATTCCCCAAAGAGCCCTTGAACTGCAGGAGGCCTGAGTATGGGTCTGCATTTTAAAGAGGTGGAGGGTCCTTCTCAAGTGCCTCCTAATTGCTGCTTTTCCGCAGATTGGCAGCCCTGATGCTCCTTTGGCCTCTGAAAGATTCAGCCCCTCTGTGTGAATTAAAGGAGTGCCACCTGGGTGGCTAACATTCCCCAGACTACACTGCTTACTGTGCACTCTCTGCACACTTGCCCAGAATTGCCCCAGTGGGAAAAAAATGGACCAAAGATAGGCTCTTGGAGAGATTTATATTTTAAAGTAGAGCTGGAATATCTGCTTACGCTTCGAGATGGCAAGGTTTGGGCCAGAAGAAGAACAGTGGCTTTTCCCAGTAGGAGCTTGTAACACTTGGAGAGTGGCTGTGCTTGCTTTGTCCATAGAGAACAAAATGAAGAACACTTATTCTATCTCCAGCAGGCATGAATGTTGTTCAGAGAGGATTTATTTGCTCTGAAACCAAAGTTAGTCATGTTATTTATTGGAAATGCCATGGCAGGAACACACACACACACACTCTCTCTCTCTCTCTTTTTTTAAATAATGCAGAGGAAAACCTGACTTGTTTGGAGAAGGCTGGGTCACACCCATCCTGGGCTGAGACGCCAAGAGCATGGGAGGGAGGAACCTTCTTGGGCCAGGTGCTGCCGCCTCTGCCTCTCACAGCTGAAACCAGCTGCTTTCATGCCCAGCAGGTCCAGCCCAGCCACAGGCCTCCTTCATATGACCTGCTGGACTGGGCTTCCGGCAGCATCTGCCTGACTGCTCTCATCCAGGAGGATAGGGAAAAGCTGGCCCTGGAGTCAGATAGTTCCAACTCAACTCTTCTGCCTCTAGTATGTGTCCCAGAGTGGACACTGAAACTCTCGTTGTGAGGTGTGGCTAGTGATGATAACACCCACTTGGGAAATTCATTCGGAGGAGAAAACGAGAAGAAGTATAGAAAGGACTGCTCATAGCACCTGACACGGGGTAGTGCTCAAAATAGGGCAGCTATTCCGATGATCATAAAGGATATTAAAGCATAGGTCACAGCAAAGTCAGGCCCAGGCTCAAATCCCACCTCTTCGTTACTAGCTGAATGGCCTATAGCCAGTTCCATAAAATTCTCTGAATCTTGGATTCCTTTGCAGAAATAGAAACTGTACTCAGTTTCTAGGGCTACTGTGAAGATGAACCATAGTGAGGGATACACACTGGTACTGTTTCTGATACATAAGAACTCAGAAATGCTTAGTAATACATATTTAATTGCTACATGGTGGATGCTCAGTGCCCCTCAGTTCTTTGTTTTAGGACCCCATGTTAGTCCCTTATTGGATCTTCCTGGTGCTGAAGGGTTATATTGTGCGCACATTGTTGTGGGCCACCTGTTCTGCCAGACATTGGGCCCTGTCTCTGCACTTGACTTCCTCCCAGGACTCCAGAGGAGAGAAATATTCTCAGTGAGTGGGCCTAATTCCTGTTCCAATTCCTTTCAGAGTTCATCGGAACTTAGGGCAGGAATCTGGGCCATGCAGAGCTCAGACCCAAAACAGGATGCAAACTCACACAGATTAAAAATGTGAACCTTCTTTTCAGTTGAAAAGAAGCATCGACAATGCTGAAATTTTAGACCACATTTGCTCTTTTCCAGAGACACTGCACTATGGGCAGGGTGGGAGGCCTCTCTATGAGAAGGCTGGTGAAACATGTGTCTCCAGACCCCAAAATGGCCTTCTTTACAGCAGGAGGGTGCCCCAAAACAGTATCTCTGATGCTACAAACACAAATGATGGATCCATGAAGCTTTGGACCCACACTACGTGAAGTCACATAAGGAAAATAAGAAGGTGCCTATCATGAGTTTGCCCTGCAGACCTATTACATGTCAGGAACTGTGCAGCACACTCCACAAACAGCTTATTCAATCCCCTATAACATGAGCTTGACTATCCTTGTTTCACAGAGGAGGATATTGAGGTTCAGAGAGGGCTAAGGGGCTTGTGCAGATCTCATAAGTAGTAAGTTCTCTGAGGCAGGGACTGCGTCATCTTCATCCATTCACACACCAGTGGTAAACAAAATACTCAGTACATGTTAGGAGCTTGGTAAGTGTTGAAGCAAATGAGGACAAATAAATTTTCTAGCCTCGTTTTCTACTTACTTACTCCATACTCCCAATTTTCTTACTGTTTCCCAGACTTGCCATGTTTTCAGGTCTGCAGTTCCCTGTGCCTACAAGATCTTTCTCCTTTTTTCACCTAGAAAACTCATTCCCTGCCCACAGAATGAGTTCAGGGAATAGAAAAAACAAATGAACAAACAAAAAACCAAGAAAAAAATAAAAACAAAAAACCTCTCATTCCCTCTTAAGACCTACC
This sequence comes from Cebus imitator, assembly GCF_001604975.1. Classification (NCBI taxonomy): domain Eukaryota; kingdom Metazoa; phylum Chordata; class Mammalia; order Primates; family Cebidae; genus Cebus; species Cebus imitator. The sequence goes on from NW_016107455.1 coordinate 4,499,405, forward strand.
TCAAATGTCAGTTTTTCTGCGAAAAGTTTTTAAAATCCCTTCAGTAGAGTTAGTATCTCCTATGTTGTGTCCTCTAGCAATTTGGATACCCCTCTCTTAGAGTACTTATTACGTGGATTTCGAAACATAATAATTATACACCTTTTTCTTTCATTAGACCATGAACGGCTTGAGGGTGAGGCCATGTTGGAATGGCCTTTGTGCCTGAGTGCCTATATCTTGGAGTGGAAACCATGTCTTGTCTTCATGGAAATATCCCTTAAACAGAGTGATTTCTTTTTAATTTGAAAACAGCATGTTCAACCCCTACCTCCTAGGAGTGGAAGGTACTTCTCAGGTTGTTGATGACAAGAAATGGATACACAGCAAATTGTCATGAAGTGACTGGCAATTGTAGGATTTGTGGCAGAAACTCATCTCCATATCAACAGTAAATTGACCTTTTGACTCATACTTTGCTCTTCTGTGAGTTTGACACAAGTGGATCAATTCCTCCATATCTCACTGTCTAGACATCTAGAGACAGAGTCAGGTTAGCCCTCACCAGGGTCCCACCCTAGGCCTCTACTCTGGGCCTGACAAATTCAATGTTTCTGTCAATGACTCAGACAAATACAATGAGCTTTTGCTCATCACATTTTCAGATGACAAGACAGTGGCAGGGATGGTGATTATGTCAGATGACAGAATCAGGATCCAAAATGATCGCAATAAGCTGGAACAAAGGGTCAACCAATTTAGGACGGATTAATATTGGGTCCAGTTACCAACTGCACAGGGAGGGACTGGAGGGGGGTGGTGTGGCTTAGCAAAAGCATCAAAGGCTTGTTTACTCAGGAGTGAGTTAGACACAAGCCAGAGAGTGGTGTGGCTTTTCGGAGTGGAAGCTGAGCATGCATTATTAAAAGCAGGGGTTCTAGAAGGAAGGAGGAGATTGGCTCACTAGACTTGTCTCTGGTCTGTCAGCACTGGAATGGGATACTCACTTCTGTCCCCCACCTGTTAAGTAGGGCTTTGTCCCAAAATGGTTCACGTCCCAAGGAAAGTGACCTGATACAGAGACATCTCAATTCTAAGAAACTTAGGGAATGTTACCCTGTAGAACAGGCACTTAAGAAGGAACATGACTGCCCTTTCCAAATACCCAAGATTTAGTCACATTGAAGGGTGATTTGGAAGGCTAAAGGACAGAATTAATTGGTAAAAGTGTCAGCCTGACATATCTCTGTTCTGTATAAGACAGAATGTTCTAAAAAGTCAGTGCTGTTCACTAAGGGAATGAGCTTCCCTGTGATGCTAGGCTCTCTCCTTTATTTGAACTGTTTGTCAGGAGTGTTATGGGAGGGATTATGCTGTTGGAGGGAGGTATCAACTTCCAGGTGCCACCCACACTTGAGAGTCTAAAGTTCCAAGTCATATCCATTTACCTGTTACTTTAACACTGTGAGTTTTCCTAGGCTCCCCCAGTCCAGTGAGAATGGAAAAGTGGGCATTGCTAGAGATGCACTCCAAACTGTATCTGTTCTGCCCAGAGCAGATTATTGACCTTGGAAGAAGGACATGTCCTTCAGTACTCTCTGTGTTCAAATAGAGTTCTTTCTGTAAGGTTTCTTCTTTTCCTGGTCCTCTAGGCCAGCCCAACCTAATCTGAATTCCTAGAACATGAGCCCAAGTCCCCTTCACTGGTACTCACACTCTTTGCTAACTATGTTGTTTCCATTTCATATCCATAGGTCTCATATTCCTAATGCTATCGTAAATACCCAGAAAGCAGGACCATCTCTTCTGATGTGAAGCACATCCTCCATAATGCAAGGATTAGGAGTGCATGTTCTATAGTCACACAGACAGGGGTCCAAACTCCAAATTCCACTTATCTTCTTTATTAACTGCATGAACTTGAGCAACACTTTAACCTCTCTGGGGCTCCTTGTCTGTAAAATGGGAGTGATAACAATACCTGTCTCATAGGTTGTTGTAAGAATTAAATAAAATATGCAAGTGAAGAACTTAGCTACATGTTAACACAGGTCAACTCTACATTAGCCACTGATACTCTGCTATGGCTGTAAGACTGAATAGACTAGCTTTGGCTGCTGCCCACTCTCCAGGCTTTTCCTGGGCTCTGCACTCTGGCCTCCCTCCCCAGTCCCTGAGTCCTTCCTTTTGGGTTTCACCAGGAGCTGTTCTTTTCAGCACCCGGCTTTCTCCTGAGTGAGCCCCACTGGTAAAGCTGTGGCCACCATTCCTGCATCCCAGCATCTTCAGGACACATCACTCTCTCTTTCCTCCCACACAAAACCATTCCAATTCTAACTTTCAGATTTTTCTTATTTTAGGGGAAGCTGTTCTTTCATATGCCTTGCATTTTAACAACTTTCATTACTATTGCTCATTTTGATCTGTTTAATAACATGTTTTAAACTAATCCCTTGTAATAAAAGGATTTCATTACTAATGGAGACAGCTTTGTAATGCAGAAAGTTCATTAGTTTTACTTTTCTGATGAGGCCTGCCGGAGTCAAAAGTTCTGCAACTCTGCAGCGTTTTGGCAGGGAGCATTGCCTGGGGAAGATGAGAAGAAAGAAATTTCCAGTGTGGGAGAATTCCACAGGCTGCAGAAAGAAAAGTAGAGTTTGCGTCTGCAAAGACTGGGTGGAATGGGCAGAGGAGTCCCTGTCTGGAGGCCAGGCGATAATTGTGAGGAGGAATGGCAAAGCCTTGATGGAGACAATATAATGCACTGTGAACCAGGGGCTCCTGTGATGGTGATGGGCCAAGGTTTACAGACTCCACCTGTCTGTCTGCTCCCACGCAGAGATAAAGTCATCTTTCTCTCTACGTTCACAGGTGCCTGTTACTATACACATCCCGTGATATTTATTTACCTAACAGATCAAAGGCACTATGCCTTATTCACCTCTGTATTCCTAGTATGTAGCCAGACCCGGCAAAAGGAGGTGTTTGCCAAACTGAAACAAATTCTTTCCCCTCTATATTTTCTCTCGATGTGTTCTCTCCAAAATACATGCAGCTTCAACAGCCAACTCTAGGCTGATGACAGAAACTTCTATCTCCACCCTTGACCTCTTGAGACCCACCTGTATCTCCAAGTGCCCACTTTCCTTCTCCATGTGGCTGTCTGTCTCATATTTACCTCCTAATTCATACATCTAAAGCTGGATTTCTCACCTTCCCCTATGTCTCACCCCTCTTACCACTCCTGAAGCTTTCCAAGTAGTACTCATTCCGCTGAATGGCACCATTGCATACTCAGTTGAAAACCTGGGAGGGATCCTTGCTATCTCTCTCTGCCTCACTGCTGTGATCCAATTAGCCACTAGGCCATATTGATTTTACCTATTAAATAGAGTTTGAAACCATCCACTTCGCCCCCAATGACTCTAACACCACCTCTCTGAGCTGCAGCCATCCCTTACCTGGACTCTGATTTATACCCAATGCCACATCATTCTCCCACAAGGAACAAGAGTGATCTGTGGGGTCACATCACGTTCCTGCTCTATGGCTTTTATCCTAAGAGCAATCCCATTAACATCCTTAATGTGGTCCGTGGGTCCCTGGAAAGAGCAGCCCCTTCTGATCTCTTGGCCTCATTTAGCATCATTTACTGCATGACTCTCAGACTTCCTGGGCGCCTTTTATTCTAGTTCCTCCAACACATCAAGCTGATTTCTTCAGGGCCTTGGCCTTTGCATTTCCATGAAGACCTCTGAGTGGCTCATGTGTGACCGGCACTATGCTAAGCATTTACATGAATTCTCTTTGTTTTTTTTTTTTTTTTGAGGCAGAGTTTCTTTGGGATTTTAGCTATTTTAGAGTTCAGCTGGGATTACAGGCCCCCGCCACCACACCCAGCTAATTTTTGTATTTTTAGTAGATATGGCCAGGCTGTTCTCGAACTCTTGACTTCAAGTGATCCATCTGCCTCAGCCTCCCAAAGTGCTGGGATTATAGGCGTGAGCCACTGCACCTGGCCATTTACATGCATTTTTTCATTTAAAAATCACAGCAAAGCTAGAAAACAAGCACTCTTCTATCTCCGTTTTATAGATGAAGAAACTGAGGCTCAGGAAGATTAAGGCACTCATCAAAGGATTCAGACCAGCTGTGGCCCAGTCCTTGTGGAACAAGCCAAATGCTAACATGCGTGTTTCTCAGCTCCTTTCCCAATCAGATGTCCAAGTCAGCAGAGGGGACTTCCTCCTCAACCAGGGAGTTAGTCCTGGACCAACAGGAAAATGGTTATGGACCTTTATCATTTTTCTCTTTCTGCAGCCTCCTCCTTGTTCTTCTGGCAAGAGACAGACCCTCTCCCACCCAGCCAGATGTAGTTGGCTGAGCAATTCCACGTGCCCGTGCCACCCCCACTTCCTGCCACCCCTAAAGATATCATATTATAATCTCTGAAACCTGTAATTGCCACCTAATATGGCAAAGACTGCAGCTGTGATTAGCTTAAGGCTCTTGAGATGGGGCCATTATCCTGGCCTGGAAAGCAATCTTACAAAAGGGAGGTACATAGAACAATGTAACTATAGTTAACAATATTTTATTGCATACTTGAAATTTGCTAAGAGGGGAGATCCTAGATTTTTTCACCTAGGAAGAAAAAGGGGAGACAGAGGGAGGTTTGAGTATAGATAGAAGAAAAGGCAACGTGAGTTTGAGGCCAGCCTGGCCAACATGGTAAAACCCTGTCTCTGCTAAAAATACACAAATTATCTGAGCGTGGTGGTGAGCACCTGTAGTCCCAGCTACTCAGGAGGCTAAGGCAGGAGAATTGCTTGAACCAGGGAGGTAGAGGTTGCAGTGAGTTGAGATCAAGCTACTGCACTCCAGCTTGGACAACAGAGTGAGACTCCATCTCAAACAAACAAACAAACAAAAACAGACATGAAAACAAGGCAATGTGATCACTGAAGCAGATTGAAGTGATGTAGCCATGGGTCATGAGCCAAGAAATGCCAGCATCCAGCAGAAGCTGAAAGAGGCATGGGATGGATTCTTCCCCAGAGCATCTGAAGGGGGTATGACCCTGCAGATGCCTTGACTTTAGCTTAGTGATACAAATTTTGGACTTTTGGCTTCCAGAACTCTGAGAAGATAAATATCTGTTGTTTTAAGCCACTCAGTACATGTAAGAATGGGCCCAGGGCTGCTGGCAACACAGTTTTCAGCTTTGTAGAAAAGTTGACCTGATTGAAGGATACCCGTACCAAAGGGAATGAAGGTGGGTGGAGGTTCCAGCCATCCCAGAGGCTGGCTGCTTACCCTCCACCCGGTTCCTCACATGTGCTTTTTCATCGATGGCCTTCCTCCTTCTTAAGGATACTGACTTTTACCAGCAGCGATCACTCATTCACCAAGATGGCTTTGGCTGCATTTCTAGGGATATTTTGGTCTAGACCTGCCTCCCATGGCAATTGGCTAGTTAACCACATAGCATAGACTGGTGCTGTGAGTCCAGGGGTCTCTTAGTATATCCTAGGCTCTGCTCTGGCAATCAATACCTGCCTCACAATTTCAGTGACTTAATACAGCAAATATTCACTTCTTGCTCATACAAAGTCCAAGGTAGGGTGCTGCACTCCCTGTGGTAACTCAGCAACCCAGGCTGCTTCTAACTTGCAATACCTCCATCTCAATTCATGGCCTCTGCAGGCACATCAGCACCCCTGAGCTCAGGAGCTCATGAAGAATTTACTCCCAGTCTTTGTTTGTTTTTGAGACAGAGTCTCACCCTTTTGCCCAGGCTGGAGTGCAGTGGCACAGTCTCGTCCCACTGCAACCTCTGCCTCCCAGGTTCAAGTGCTTCTCATGCCTTGGCTACCCGAATAGCTGGAATTATAGGCACAAGCCACCACGCCTGACCAATTTTTGTATTTTTGTAGAGACAGGGTCTCACCGTGTGGCCCAGGCTGGTCTCGAACTCCTGAGTTCAAAGCAATCCACCCGACTCAGCCTTCCAAAGTGCTGGGAGTACAGACATGAGCCACTGCGCTCTGCTCACTCCCACTCTTAACTGCACTTAAACAGATGGCACAACGTATCCCTTCTGTTTACAGCTCATTGACTGCAACTAGTCACCTGAGTCTGAATTTAACTGAGCAATCTTGATATGCACTAGAAGAAGAGGAAAATGGATATAGTAAGATTTACAAATCAATACTACAGGGAGGTCACCCCAGTTCTACTAGTGGATTCTAGGCTCAAAGGGAAATCTCATCATATGTGAAAAATTGCTGGGCAGGGTTTCAGCGACTAAGTCAGCAGAGCAAAGACAACATGAAGAAACTATGAAGCTAGCTGTTATAAGTGAGGCTGAGTAGGAAATTAATGATGACTCACTCAGGACTAAGACACCTAGCCCACTAGTTAAATATATCTGCAGAGGAAAGATCAAGGAAGAGGTCTGGAAAGCACTTATCACAATAGGCCCTGATAAGAATATTCTTTTATGTCTTCATGTATGTGAATCTGTAGGCTGGCATACATTCCTGAAAGTCCTGAGATACTTGGGAAACTATTTCTGGACAGGAATAATGATAAGTTTGGGGAAATGAGGCTTGAGCACGAAAAACATTTTCCCAAGGTTGTGGGAAGTGATAGTGATGAGTGAAACACAATACGCTTCAGCAAGCAAGGATGAATGACCATCTCTGTGCTGGGCTCTACCATCTCCCACCTACTGTCTTCCCTTGATCTTTCACAGCTTGATCAGCATTGGTCATTTTATAGAAATTATTCTCTCGAAGGTCACCTAGAAACTTCTTGGTCAAGCCTTCAATCATGACTGACTTCTTGAATTCTCACCTCTTTTGGCTTCCATGAGACCGCACAGGTCTGGTCCCAGCTTTTCTTAGTCTTTTCCTGTACTAACCAGAAAGTTTTTACAACGTCCCAGAGACTCAGTTCTTTGCCTTTGCCCTTTTCCTGACATCTAAGTCCTTGATGGACTTATGCGGTCTCAGGGCTTTGACGATCACCTCTCTCAAGACCTTAAGTTGTGCTCCAGTCTCCCAATATCTAAGTGCCTGGTGGGTATGTTCACTGACATGTCAATGTTAATTGTATACAAACTCATCCATGATAGTATGAATGCCTCCAACTATCATTTACTAACTCATATATGTGCCAGGTCCTATGTTAAGTGCTATAATTATATTTTATTTAATCCTCCCAAGAACAATTTACAGTAAATAATAATCACATTTTGTAGATGAGAAAACTAGGCTTAGAGAGGTTAAAGTGACTTGTGTGATATCCTGTGTATAACCTGCAACTGATCCATGTTCTTTTAATTCCAAAGTTTTTGCTTTTAACCACTGTACTTATGATCTCCCTGAAACTACTCCTGGGCTGCCTTATTTCTGTTTGTTTTGTCCTTTTCCAATGGCTTCAAAATGCTATCATGTGGAACACCTTTATGTCTTTGTATATATTCTTTCTGCCTGAAAGATCATTTCTATTTTCTTTTCTTTTTTTTCTTTTTTTTTTTTTTTTGAGACAGTCTCGCTCTGTTACCCAGGTTGGAGTGTAATGATAGGATCTCCGCCCACTGCAACGTCCACCACCTCCTGAGTTGAATAGATTCCTATGCCTCAGCTTCCCAAGTAACTGGGACTACAGGTGCCCATGACCATGCCCAGATAATTTATTGTATTTTTAGTAGAGATGGGGTTTTGCCATGTTGCCCTAGCTGGTCTTGAACTCCTGAGCTCAGGCAATTCGCCAACTTTGGCCTCTCAAAGTGCTAGGATGACAGGCATGAGCCACTGCACCCAGCCTCTTTTCCTAATCGTCAGTATACATCTCCTCCCCTGACCTCCTCCCGCTCTCTCCTATCACCCTACTGCCAAGATCATCACTTCTTCCATGGTGTCGCATGGCCAAGTCACAGTGAGCTTGAAATTTGCCTCATTGGTTTGGTCTTTGCACAGGAACCAAGGCACCCTAATGTTGAAATGGTGTCAGAGAATACCTCTGTGACAGTAGCTGACACCTGGGCTATAATGGCTTGGATATATATGGCACATCTGCATGGCACACTTTATAGAAGAGAAACTGTAAATGTTCACCTTGGCAGCTCCTGTCCTGGCAGCAGATGCGTGATGGTTAATGAGTTATCTTTGATGCATCTCACTTCTTTAATTCCCACAGCTAATTAGTAGATAAGCCCTGCAGACTGTTCTTTGCTAGATTTTTCATATCTCTTTCTCAATTTCAATTTCTCCAGCCCCCATCCCAAGTCTCTGTCTCCTACCTCTCATGCAGCCCATTGCAACCACTTCCAAACTCGCCTCCTGGCCAGCTCCTTGCTCCCTTATCCAGTTCATTCTGATGATTTCTACTCTATTAACATTTCTTTGTACACATTGCTTTCCTGCTCATGGCTCCCCGATGCCTACATAACAAAGCTGAAGCTCCTGATCTTGGCTTTCAATAACCCTCCCAAGGCACCTTAATGACTTAACGCATTCTCTGGTCTCAGAGTCACTGTGGCACTATATAAATGACCTGTTCTAGCCAAAGTGTGCTATTCACCATGGCTTTAATGCTCCACTGAGTTCCACTTCCATGTCATTGCTCACACCCTTCCTTCTCCCCTCCACGTATCTGAACTGTACCCTGTCTTCACATCCCAGCTGAATCCTCACCTCTCCACCAGCCTTCTCTAACAACCTGAGCCATGGCAACTTTCCTCATCCAGTGTAGGAGAAAAAGCTTGAACGTACTTTCTGAGAGCTATGGGTCAACATTTCAACCATTGATTAGTTGTGCTACCTTGGGAAAGTTATATAACCTCTTAGGCTCGGCAAAGTGAGAAAAATAAAACCTATCTCATAGGGCTGTGGAGAGGATGTAGTAGGGGAATATATGTGCTAAAAGGGAGTTTTTGTGACCTAAGGTATGGCATTCTAAGATTCAGATAGAACTAGTCACACCTGGGGGTCCATGGAGTAGACCCACCATGCCATTCTACACCAAGAGAAAGAGCCTATCATCTATAATGTCAAAGAGTCCAAGTCATTGAGCTTGACTAAGACCATATGTTGGTGACAAGGACCAAGCATGGAATGAAGGGTCTGGACCAGGCGACCATGCTTCTAGATTCAAACTCTAATACTTCTACTTAGCCATGTAATCTTGGGCAAGATTTATTCACCTCCTTATGTCCCTCTTTCCTCATTTCCAACGTGGGGATTAAATATGGAATATTTTGATAGGATTAATGTGACATTAAGTGAAACATGCATAAAGAGTTTAGCACATCTCTGGCAGATTGTAAGCTTTTAATAAATGCTAACTATTATGTTTTACATTGTTATTCTCCAACCTAGCCTCTATGGACTTGGCTTCATCCCAGGGTGATGGGGCTATAAGTAAAAATGGAAAGAGATGTTTCACTAATCATCCCTGGGAGAGCCCAATGGGAGCAGAGGGAAGCCTGCCTCTAGCATCTGTTACAAAGGGTAGTGCAGGTGAGAATGGTGCCACAGAAAACAGCCTAAAACTGGGTCATCATCAGAAGGGGAAGAGCATCAGCTCTCAGCCCTGGCTGCAAGTTGGAATTGGGTGCTTTCAGCAATTGCTGACACTTGGACCTTACCACCAGAGTTTCAGATTCAAAGTACTGGGCTGGGCCCACATATAGGTAATTTTTGAAAGCCTCTCAGGTGATTCTATTGTGCAGGTAGGGTTGGAAAACATTGGTTAAGGAGAGATAATGGTCAAGGTTAGAATAATGTGTACAAGGGATGAGAGGCAGAGAGAGAATAGGTTCAGAGACTAGAGCAGAGCTGAAGGGACATGATCCCAGAGACAGGGCTGGGACTAGGGTGAGCCAAGTGAGGAACCCAGGGAAGCAAAATTTGTGGAGAGTGAGTACCTCCTTAAGTTTTGTACCTTAGACTCCTAACTTGCTTCACCTTAGAACAGTCCTGCTTGGAAACATTCCCGGGGGCTTCCAGCAATGTCTTAAACATTTCCCATGGATGCTGGTATTGGTTGATCATGCCTTTTTTGAAGCATATACACAAAAAGGAAAAATACTACATTTCTGCTCTCATTAATCATACATCTATCCATCTACCCATTTTCCTAACCATCCTTCTATCCACCTACCCACCCATTCATCCACCCATCCATCCATCTTTCTATCCACCCATGCACCCACCCATCTATCCTTCCATTCACCTACCTATCCATCTATCCACCATCCATCCACCTATCTATCCATCCTTCCATCCACCTACCCACCCATCCACACATCCATAATCTATTCATTCATCTTTCTATCCATCCATTAATCAGCCATTCATCCACTCTCTCACCCATTCTCCCACCCACCCACTTACCCACCCATTCACCCTTCCATCAGTCCATCCATCCATCCATCCATCCATCTTTCCATCTGTATTAGTCCGTTTTCACACTGCTGATAAAGACATACCTGAGATTGGGCAATTTACAAAAGAAAGAGGTTTAATTGGACTTACAGTTCCACATGGCTGGGGAGGCCTCACAACCATGGCAGAAGGCAAGGAGGAACAAGTCACAACTTACATGAATGGCAGCAGGCAGAAGGAGCTTGTGCAGGAAAACTCCCCCTTATAATAATCATCAGATTTCATGAGACTTACCCACTAACATGAGAACAGCATGGGAAAATACATGCCACAGTATTCAGTTACCTCCCACCAGGTCCCACCCATAACATGTGGGAAGTCAAGATGAGATTTGGGTGGGGACGAGGCCAAACCATGTTACCATCCATCGTCCATCCATCTATTTGTCCATCCAGTCACTCCTCATTCACCTATCCAATCATTGAATAAAAATATATTGAGAGCCCATTATACATAGACACTTTTGTGCCTATCTTGGGAATTCTGTCTCTGATTTTTCCCATCAGATGCCTGGTAATTTGAAGGAAAGAGCAATGACTTTGGCACTTATGAATTGTGGAATTTTGACCATACTTTTTAACTTCCCCAGAAAGCACTTTCAAAATTTATGAAATAGGAAGATTGGGTGGTGGGAATGATTAAATAAGCACATAATTATGTAAGGCCTGATTCACTGTAGATGTTTATAACAAAGGCTAGAGAAGCTGTAAATGGAATTGGTAGAACCTTTGAATTACCTTCAGGCTCTTGTCTTTCACTTTTTAATCAATTGAAGGAGAACATGAGGTTTTCCCTACCTAAACAGACCTCTTCATAGCCAGAGAAACTTAAAACTTGAGATGAGAAGGAATGGTCATTTAGTCTGATTCCCTCATTTTAATAATAAAGAAATGACCAGAGAGGGGCAGTGCTTTGACCAAGGATGCATAGCAAGTGACTGACTCATGGCATCGGAAGAAGCTCAGGATACTTAGTTCAAGCTCTCATTGCGGCATCCAGGAGCAGATGCACCTCTGGCTTCTGCTAAATAGATAATCAACCTTTGTAACAATTATGGTTCTGAAACTGGAATTGTCACAACAGACACAAGGATCAAAATTTCACATTTCTTGAACATCTATTATGTACTAGGCATACATATGCATGTTATCTCATTCAACCTTTATAAGAACCCATGAAATGAAGTATTATGATTATTTCCTTTATTTTATAGATGTAGGAAACTGAGGCTCAAATAGATTAAGTGATTTTCTCAGGAACTCATTGCTGGGAAGTGGTGGTCCTGGGCTGGGACCTAGGCCTTTGTGCCTTCAAAGCTCAGACCTCTGGGCTTTACCTCATTGCCTCACTTATAGAAGTTGCCCCCAAATAATTTATAAACATCTATGTGCCTAGGACTGGATCTGAGTCACCTATTTGAGGCTAAGATGGAGGATTGATAGCATTTCTCATCATGGGGACATAGATCACTTCTCTAACAGTCTTTCATACAATCCTGAAAAGATATCAGAAGGAACCTCAGTGATGGAGATAGGCATTGGGAAATTTACTTAGCCCACATCTCTGCCTCCTCAAGTACCTGAAATTCTCCCATTAGCAGTTCATTTCATTGGCTGATTTGTGGCTCCCATCCTGAATTGCTAGGAGTAGGGATGAAGGCACTGTAAGTCATAATAGCTCCGCACGAGTTTATTCTTTCCTCCCCCACCTGTTGAATTCTGACTCATCTTTCAAGGCCCAGCACAAATGTCATCAAACACAAGAACTTACAACATATTCTGAGTCATCCCTCTGTGCTGTGGGGTGGGAACACAAGGACTATTAAGGAAGCACAGGTCCTGCCTAGATTGCTCATTGCCTGGTGGGCAGTGAGAAAATGCCAGCTGAGAAAATGCACAATTCCAATGCAAGGTGGAAAAGACAACAATGGTGTTCAGAGGGGACTCCCAACCCTAAAGAGTGGGGGGTCAGAGACTATGCCTGTTGCCAAATTCCCTGGAATATAGTTTCTCCACATTTAGTGCTTTCCTAGCACTGTGTATGACCCTGTCAAAGCACTTATCCAGGCCGACCATTTGTGAAGGTCCATTTCTTTGTCTGTCTCAGGATGTGAGCTCCTTTGGTAGAAGGCACTCTGCTCTGTAGTTCTTGTAACTACTAGGGGACTTTATGTGCATGGGTGCTCAGTAAATGACAATTCAATAAAATAATTCGTGGAAATGTGGGACAGTCTAAAGATAAGAGATTGGTGGCAGGATCAGGAAACTTAGAGGAATGATATAGACATGTAAGGGGAAAGAAGCTGGTGGAGCAAGTTCTTTTGAAGAACAGTGGACCTACTTTTCATTTTGACTAGAAGTCCCTGGGATTCTGGGACAGTGTAGAGGCCAAAAGATAGCCCTCGGGACCCTAGAGAAAGAGACTCATCAGCCTCCCATCACCCCATCAGCACAAGATCAGTGCAACAAGAATGCTCAGGGCATGGCTCTAGGTCTAGCTAGACGAGCCCCAATAGGCACTTTCCATCTTCCACTTCTACAATACTTTGATTTGCTCTTCATGTTGATTGAGATCCCAGTTTTATTGTAAATAATTGACTGCATCATATTTTTAAATCTTTCTCTAATCGAATCTTATTCTTATTGAGTCACAGTGATTTGTATTTGGCAAATAATGACCTTGTCAATCAAGATCATGATGGAAAAAAAAAATCTTAGAGTGTGAAGTTTCCCATGGTGGTGGGAACAGTCTAGGGGATGGAGGAACCACAGGGAGGTGCCTCTGTCTATTCTCTTTCCTCGGGATCCTGACCTTAACTGACTCTGTTTTTGTTTTTCCTTGGCTTGACCGCCTTCTAACATATTATATAGTTTACTTGTATATCACTTGTGTCTTTATTGTTTACATCCCTCTCCTACATTATAATGAAACTCCAAGAAGTTAAGAATCTTTGTATATTTTGTTCACTGATGCATCTCCAGCATTTAGAATGGGGCCAGGAACTTACAAGGTTTCAGGCCCATAACTTTTGGAAACCCACTGGAACCAAGACAGCATTGAGCCTCTTGGTGGTGGTGGTAGCAGTCATTGTGGTTATGATGCTGATGATAATAGTAAGGCTGATTATGCGATGACAGTGGTGATGGTGATGATTATAATAATGATGATAGTAATGATGGCAGTAATGGTGGTGATGGTGGTGGTGGTGATGATGATGGTGATGTTGATGGTGATGGTGGTGGTGGTGATGATGATGGTGGTGGTGGTGGTGATGATGATGGTGATGATGATGGTGGTGGTGGTGGTGGTGATGAGGATGATGGTGATGGTGATGATGGTGGTGGTGGTGATGATGATGATGGTGATGGTGATGATGGTGGTGGTGGTGGTGATGATGGTGATGTTGATGGTGATTATGGTGATGATGATATTGATGATTGTGATAATGACGGTGTTGGTGAGGATGAAGAGAGAATGAACTCCTTCACACTTGAACCTCAGAGTCTGTGGAGTTTCTTCACATCCTTTTCACTTTGGTCTTCACAAAATCCTTCAGAGCTAGCAGCAGCCGACATGATCGCCACCTTTTTCAGAAACACTAGGCCTTAAAGTGATGAAGTGACCTGCCTAAGGCTGCACAGCCATTAAAGACAAAATCAAGATGGCAACTCAAGTCTTATTGCCCAGAGCAAGCTACCATTTACTGATTTCCTCTTGTGTGCCAGGCACCCTGTGAAGGGCCTTGCATTCCTCTCTCCTGGAAATTTGGGAGTCACAGACTGGGCCGTATCACCACAGATGCCTCACTTGCAGGTGATTTAGGTTCAGATAGTGATGCTGCCATTTTGTGGTGACCATTTTCTACTGTGTATTCAGAGAAGCAGAGAAAAGCAGGCTGGAGAGAGAGAGGAGAGTACAACACAGAGATAAGCGAAGATGAAGGATCAGATGGTCCCAGGGAAAAAAATATGGGATTGGAAGTGCCGTGGTTCCTAATGGTTTCCTGGGTCTTGAGCTCTGTTCTTCATGAGGCCCATCTTTCTCTGCTGCTCCTGGGATCTACTTATAAATCCCACTTCAGCCAAGATGGCATTACAAGGAGTATGTTCACTTCAAACAAAGGATCTCTGACAACCTGTTTGCTTAGCACTCAAGAAATCAACCAGACAAGACTCCTGTACTGGAGGATAGCCAAAGGCACACTGGAGTGGGGAGCAGTTAGGAGGATGGCTCATTCTTGCAATCCCTGGTGATTACTTCTCCCTCCCACTCTGCCTCCCTCTTCTACACTCATTACTGACCCAGACCAACATGCTCTCCATCCTTGGGTGGTGTTAGGGACAAAAAATATCTCCTATCACCATCTAGATCCCAGTATGGCCTGTTCCCCACTGCATGCTGGTGACCATATGCAGGCACAGTGCCCAGCCCTCATCAGTGACTATGAATCAGCTTCTGCTTTCAGTGTGGTCACAGTTTTGTGATACCCCTTCCCCTTAATCTCATCATAAGCTTCCTTTCTCAGCCTTCTGGCATTTCTGATGGGAGAGAAAGCCAAAGGCAGAAAGCCTTGACCAAGAGTTGGCTCTCCTAAAGGGAGGGTGTGTGTGTGTGTGTGTGTGTGTGTGTGTGTGTGTGTGTGTTTGTGTGTGTGTGCATGCACACGTGCACCATGATAGTGATGGCCAGGATCACACTGTCTCTGGGTTCAGTGTAGCTACCATTCTGTCCTACACAGCACTTAGAAACTCATCTCTTTGGGGAAGAGAAAAGTGAACTCTGCAGACAAGCCTGGGACCCTATCTGCCTCATTAGTTAACTTCCAAGAAATTCTCTAAGAAGGAAACAAAATAAGCAGACCTGGGTTACCATAGAGACCAGTCTGCACAGGTCTGGGCCAGATGTCTGTTCTGGACCATACATTATTAATTTCTTCCTTGTCAGTGAAGAGGCTTGTCTGGGTTAAGACTGCAAACCATCAAATTTGGTTTCCCTGCTGATTTCTCTCTTTTCTCCTTAAATGCAAAGTCATCTTGATAGGGGGTTCTTGAGGTAGGATATATGGAAGGGACCTGAGAGATGGGAGCTAACAGATTGGCTGAGATTCTCTGTGTGTGAGGTGCCAGGCTCCTTCCTCCACCAATGTGTCCTTGTTGAAGATCTCATTATAAGGAAGCAGCAGTGCTCAGGGATTCTGTCAAGGGCCTAAAATTTCAACAATGTGGACTATCTTCAAACCAGTCTTCTGGTATGGAAGACCAAGCAAAAAGTGAGCTTAGAGGACAGTAGCAACGGGTTTGAGGGGAAGGATCTAAAGAGAAATCTGGAGGGTGAATGTTGGCTGGAGTATATTAGTGTCATTTGTGAGTGGTGGTGAGCTCTCTGACTCGACTCCCTTCCTAAAATATACCTGATAACAGGGAGATTTATGAGCCAGAAATGTCTCTTTTGGGAAAAACTGGAGCTTCTATTCTGAGAGCTGAAAAGGATCTAGCATCTCCCTAGAACCATACAAGCAGCATACAATCAAGACTTAAAAAAAGAAACCCAATCATTTATTTCCATTTGATTCCATGACAAGGTCTATTCCATGCAAACCACTGTCCAGGGAGCTGAGAATTCAAGTTGTTCAGATCTTCCCTTTCATCTGCCCTCACTGTTAACTCCTTCTGGTTCCCACCTGCCCCCCCATCCCTGCCACCCCTGCACAACTGTCATCAGACACAAGGCCCTGCTTTCAAACTGCCTGTAGGTTGAGTTATGATGGTTTGGCAACACGGTTTGGTGACAAACACTTCCAAAATCTCAGTGGATTTTCAGTGGGTTAAAACAACACAGATTTATTTCTCACTCACACTACATGTCTAAAGCAGGCAGCTGGAGGGATGGCACACTGTTGTCACTCAGGGGCCCAGGCTGACAGAGAGTTGGCCATGTGAATGACATTGCCCTCTTAACACTCTAACAGAGGAGAACACAAGGGAAATCACATGCCAGCCTTGAAGGGCTCTCACCCGGGATGGAAGTAACACCTGTTACTTCCACTCTTATTTAACTGGCCAAAGGAAGTCACACACCCATGCCTAACTCCATGCAGCTAAAGAAGCATAACCTTTCCTTGTGTTGGAAGAAGAAGGGAACCAGAACTACTGGTAAGCACTACTACTGTGTGCTTCACTATCTATAATCTGCCTCCCTAATTCTGCTCTCCCCTTTTTCCCTTTCTGATCATCTATCTGAGCTCCATTCCTTGATCTTTTGCCATTCCAGTGTTATCTTCTTCCATCCCTTCCTTTGTCTCCATGCCCTTATCCCTAACTCTGCCACCTGCTGGCTTCCTTCCTGACATTCTTCCTCTGTTTCCTACCCATCCCCTGATGGTCATGCCTCCATCACTTGGCTGCACTGGACAGATGTTATGGAATAATACCTCAGCTCTAACTCTCTAAGTTTCCCTTGCCCCTAATTGAGCTTAATGGTTTATATCTTGCAACGGACACAAACGGGCAAGAATTCCTGGATCTCATTAATAATCTTAAGCATGCCAGAAGTAGGATTTTAAATCCTAAGCAAAAATTAAATGACCATAAAATCTTTGCTCACTTCCCAGGAGACAATCCCATTTCAACTTGACAGCTTAATTAAATGCTGGGTAGATTGGACACAACACTTTTAATAAACAGGACTTGGCAGGCCTGGAAAAGAGATAGAAGAGAGGTGAGGATGGGAGAAAATGAAGCTCACAATGTAACAAAAGGAAATTAAGTTATGAGAGGTCTCTCTCCCATAGTGTGACCTTTCCAGGAGCTTCAGATATCTTTAAATGACAAGAATGACCCAGAAGATTGTGAAAGAATTGATTCTCTTCTTTGACTCCAATTTCCTCCAGGGCCATGTTGTTCCACAAGGCAAGAAAGCTGTTGTCCAGAAATGTTCTTGGCGGTCTTTGCAAGATCTCCTTTGAGTCTGTTTGACTCCTCCTGGACCAAGTTTCTTGCAAGCCTCAAGCCCACTGGGAAAGCTGCTGGTAGGCTGGAGCTGGGGGATTAGATCTGAGGGTCCACATTGCATGGAGGGCTTCATGCACAGGCTCATCTTTTAGCCTCTCTATTTTCTTCTACTTTATGGTCTTGCCTTACCCTGGATAAGGCTTTTTGATCATGACTTTATTTTTTATTTATTTTTGTTAGGTTCCAGGGTACCTGTGCAGGATGTGAAGGTTTGTTACATAGGTAAATGTGTGCCATGGTGGTTTGCTGCACCTATCAACCCATCACCTAGGTATTAAGCCCAGCATCCAGTTAGCTCCCTTCCCTAATGTTCTCCCCACTGCTTTCTGGCAACAGGCCCTAGTATGTGCTGTTCCCCTCCCTGTGTCCATGTGTTTTCATTGTTCAGCTCCCACTAATAAGTGAGAACAAGTGGTGTTTTGTTTTCTGTTCCTGTGTTAGTTTGCTGAGGATAATGGCTTCCAGCTTCATCATGTCCCTGAAAAGGGCATGGTCTTGTTCCTTTTTATGGCTGCATAGTATTCCATAGTGTATATGTACCACATTTTCTTTATCCAGTCTATCATTGATGGGCATTTGGGTTGATTACATGTCTTTGCTATTGTGACTAGCGCTGCAGTGAACATATGTGTGCATGTATCTTTATAACAGAATGATTTATATTCCTTTGGGTATATACTCAGTAATGAGATTCCTGCATCAAATGGTATTTCTGGTTCCAAATCTTTGAGGAATCACCACACTGTTTTCACTGATCATTAGAGAAATGCAAATCAAAACCACTATGAGATACCATCTCACACCAGTCAGAATGTTGATTTTATATTGTTGGTAGAATTGATCATGACTTTGTATGGTCAAAATATTTCCACCTCTACTAATATTCAGATTCTTTAAGTTCTGCTGCCTCTACCATGAACATAGGCTCAGCCTGGATTCTGGCTGCACACCTCCATTGCTAGTGACCATGCAGGGCTAACCAAGAGTTCATGAGTACACTCAGGCAGAGCCTGTGAGAGCCTTTGGTTCCTATTCTCAGCATCTTTAGCAGAATATAGGTGTCTCAGCATGTAAATATGCTCACTATACATTAATAGAATATGAAGATTTCAAATAGCAAGGGGGTGGGCACACGGTTTCCTATGTCCACTTCTTATGACTCTTCTCCCCAGTCAGAAATAATCACTTTTCCATTTACATTTGGGAAGATCATATCTCTCTTCCATCAGTTGTCTAGTTGGGTTGAGCCTATCTTGCATTTGAAGTAATTTACTTATGGGTAGCTGCCACGTGCTGTTTTAGTTAAATTAAGACTATCTTACTTGTACAGAAAAAATGTTTTAAACAAATAAAGAAAATAAAATGTATTTAAAGGTATTTTATTCTTCAGTGAAAAGCCTCGTCTGCTGGAATTAGCTACAAGCACCTGAATAAGTGAAAATGATCGCCCAGGCAGGTGTGGGATTTGCTGCACTTTGAACAAGAAACAAACCTTCCTTCATCATCAGGGAAGAAACCAGCCTTCCTCATCAAGTAACCAACCTCTGTCATCATCTGTCATTACCCTTGTACTTCTATTAAAGAATCTTGTAAACCTAAAGCCCGCAGAAACCTTGGCAATCGTCTAGGTGAACAGTTTACTGAAGAAAAAGCCAAGCCCCAGAGAGAGGAAATGACTTGCCCAAGCCCCTTAGTGAATTGCAGCTGGGGCATCAGAAAGATGATTTCATGAGTCAGTCAATGACAGTAACTTATAGACAGACTCATTGACTTGTTAATAATGGCTACTGGGATTTCTAGCTTAGGGCAATGCTTAAGTTTTGTGAAGTCACCTGCTACAAGAAAACAAATTTCATTTCTTTGGCACTGACTTCCATAAAAAATAGAGAGATATTTGTGCTTAAAAGACCTCAGCAGAGTGTGTTGCCAAGCTTGGGAAAGGAAGGGTTTAAAAGATAGAATAAAAGACTGGGCATGGTTAGTGGCTGCCTAGAACTGGAGGTGGGGACTAGGAGTGAACTGCAAATTAATGAACATGGGATTTGTTTCTGGGGTGATGAAAATGCTCTAATTGATTAAGGTGATGATTCCACAACTCTGTAAGTTTACTAAAAATTGTTGAATTGCACACTTAAAATGAATGAGTTTTGCAATATGTAAATTGTATCTCAATAAAGCTGTCCAAAAAAAAAAAAAGACAAAGTAATAAGAAATAGATAAAAGAGTAAGAGTCAGGGCTCAGACAATACTTTCAGGACAAGAGCAGAGGGAGAGGATCAATCCTACGCCTCCAGATCAGTTTGCCTTTAGCCTCTCAAATGCTGTCTGCCTCTTGACAGAGGAGCAACACTTGAAGCAGATGGCTCAACTTCCAATCAGTTGTACTCCAGGACCTTGCCTGAGCTCAGCTTTGACCTGACAGCTCATCAGTTCCTGTGAAATGCCTGTTAAGTTGAGTGACATTAAAAGTGACAACATATGCATCCTGTTACCACACTGTGGAAATCCTAGAGAGCAGAATGTTTGCCCTTTCATTAGCCTGGATACCCAAAGAAATGCTTTTATAGGTGTTGCCATAATATCGCTTCAGTGTTATCAAAGTCCAATGAATGAAATGGCCATATAAAGATGATATAGGTATTTCTGGCTATCATATTATCCATTATGTTACTACTTGATGTCTTTTCCCTGTGACCCAATAGAGCAAGTACCCTATAGAATTTTGTGCCAAGAAAAAAGTTCCTGTTCTGAAAAACTTGAATGACTTGTTTGATAAGCAGTGGGAGATACTGAACACATGTGGTTTCTTCTTTTCTGTTTTTATTTGTTTTTTGTCTTGAATGCCAAGACACTCTGGGCTAATATTAGAGTAGAAGGACAAGCATGAGCTTGTCTCTGATACAACCGCTTCCCTGCTCTCTGCTCAGCTGCATGTCTCTCTCTCACATTCATTCATTTATTCAATCATCACATGTTTCTCAAGGGCATCATATCTTCAGGGTTGGAATGACTAGTAAGACCTGATCTGTGCCCCCACGGAGGAGGGCAGACACGGGAATAATTGCAAATAAAATTGCATGGTAGGGGGCTGCTCTGGATGCTATGGGATTAGAAAAAGGAGGCAATAGGAGTAGAGAAGTGAGGTACCACTTTCCAAAGTAGTGTATTAACTATTTTTTCTTACTTTCTGTATTATTGATGCTCTGGCATTTGTGACCTCACTAACTGGAGAGAGGTCGCCTCTCCAAAGAGCTAGCACTCCTTTCACATGTAAACTAACCAGGTCAGAGCCCATACCCTGAACCATCTTTTCTTTCTGTCTCTTACACCCTAGGAGACAATATTCCTCTACTCTAATCGCCCAGGGGCCAGGTACCAGACATCTAGAGACCACCTTGCCAGCATTATTCACACTAGCCAATCGTAAACTTTCTCCTGCCTTGCCTTTCCCATGGAAAACGCAAAACAGGCTCTTTCCATGGGAGAATCTGGGCCAGGCTTTGCCCTGGTTCCTTCTGTCTTCGGACCTAACCTGGTGTTTCCCACTGTGGCTCTGTGTGGAGTGGTATGCCCCTTCCTCTTGGGAAATGTAAGTAATAAAATTCCTTCAGTGTCGTTGGTCTCTCTGTGTCATACTCAGTCACCAGCATACATTAAAGTCTGTGACTATAATTGATAGAGGTAAAGCCTGATGAGCAATTGGGTATTTTTCAGGGGAAAAAATATTCCAGAAGTAGAACTCGCTTGTGCATCGGCCCACAGACTTGATATGAGCACATTAAAGTGCATTGTCTGATGCACACTTTCAGCTCTTTCAAGGCAGCCTGTGAACATTCCTCTTTCAATGTGGACAGGGTATAAATTATAAAATAATGATGTGTAGGCCAAGTCTTATCTGTACAAGACTGAGTTTTCCTCAAGGTTCTGATTGCTCTTTCTTTTATTCTGTC
The DNA here is from genome assembly GCF_001604975.1 of Cebus imitator. Lineage (NCBI taxonomy): Eukaryota > Metazoa > Chordata > Mammalia > Primates > Cebidae > Cebus > Cebus imitator. Next base: position 4,520,798 of record NW_016107455.1, read on the forward strand.
AAACACGCAATGCAGCCAATGCAGCACCGTGCAGAGTTTGAATCCTGGCTTGCTCTCTTATTAGCTGTGTGTCCCTGTACAAGTTTTTAAGCTTTCTATTTTTCTGTTTTCTTGATTATAAGATGAGAATAACAGCAGTAGCTTCCTCAGAGAGCTGCTGTGAAGATTAAATAGGTTGAAATGTGTAAAACATTTAGAACAGTGGCCAGCAGATGGTAAGGTCTATGCAAGCATTTGCTAAATTATGTTTGGAATCTTGCAATATAAGGAGTACTTATTAAGACAACGGAATCCATAAAGATGTGGAAGGTATATTCTTACCTCTAAAGAGTTTACAAGTATAATGAGAACCTAGAGAATTCCGGAAAATCAAAGGACTGTTCAGGAAACCATACTTGCAGATGTCGAAAATGATGAAAGCTATAATAGACCAATGTTTCGGCCTTTCTCCACTCTCAAATAGAAAAGGAAGTAGAGAAGGTGAAACATTGTGGAAAGAATGCCAGATTCTGAGTCTGAAAGACGTGAGTTCAAGGTCTAGGAAACCTGGCTTCCAAGACCTACCATTTTCTAGCCATGTAATTCAGTTATTTAATTTCTTTGGGTCTCAATTTTTTTCACTTGTATAATGTAGATAATATTACCTACTTTAGCAGGTGGGAGCAAAAGAGATAATGATAGCAATAGCTGACATTTATTGAGCATTCTCTTACAGGTTGGGCATTGAACTAAGAGTCCCATAAGAAAATCAGCTTGGGGAAAAGGCCAACGGCTCAGTGCCCAAGGTCACTCAGTAATAAGTGGCTGATCTGGGATTTGAACCCAGACACTTTGATTTCAGGTTTGTTCTAATAACTGTTATTTTACACTAAAGCTCTCAGAACTGTACTAGAGCCAGCAGGCAAATATAATGACAACCATTGTTATTAACGGTGTAATATCTTTGATCCATTTGGCTAATGGCTCTCGATCATTTCAAGACTCCCTTCAAGTGCTATATTTTCTTCCCATCCCCAGAACCAGCCACCTGATACTCCCATAATGCATCACTCTGAGCAAGCATGGGCCCAATTTTCTAAAATTCTCAACTTTATATTTTCTTCAAGTGATAGAGAAAAGAGGAAAAGTCCTATAGGATCCCAGGTACATAAATTAAAAATTAATAAAGTTAGTAATGAAACAGTCTGATTAGAGAAACAATTTGAGCTTCAGGCCTTTGCAGATGGGGAAAATTAGATTGGATGAATGATTTATTCTAAATAGAATTTAATGCGAAAACATCAGGACCTGCAAGCCAAGAAATCCAAGGAATTCTGGGAGCCAGGTTGGGATTGGCCTGGCTTGGCAGCGACCCTATAGTCTCTAGCCAGGTCAACTTAGATATTGGATCAAATGCCAGGCCAGGACAAGGAGTGTGTCAGCTGGCAACCCAGCCAAAGAGAAGGTCCTTAATGGCATCCAAATGTCAGCATGATGATGTCACTTCAAAATCTTTCCTGTTCACAGTGGGAAGGCATTTGGGGCCACCCAGACCTCACCAGTTCCAAATCTGTGGCTTCCCTACCCTTCAGAAGAAGAGTGCCACATGTAGGCAACAGCCTTGGGGAATGACTTCCCATGAGTTTCCTTTCTTGTTCAGATCCTGGGCAGAGTTTAACATGCAGAAGACACCAGTGGGACCTATGCACATAGATCAATTTGACTGAATTTATCTTTAAAAAAAGGAGAAACTAGCTTAATTCAATAATCAACTCTTGTTGCATTTTGTGGCTTTCCTTTTCTGTTCTGACTGATTTTCGTTCCCCACCAAATGTCATGTCCATGTGATACAGTGGTGGGAACACCAGGAACAGGCAGACATGGGTTCCATCTCTTCCATGCTGGGCTATGGTCGTAGGTGAAGGGTAGTGGGGAGGACAGGATGCTTCAGTACAATGTAGTGAAAAGAGGTCCGACCTGGGTGTGAATATGTCTCCAAGACTCAGTTTGTGCATCTTTCAAACACAGGATAAACGTTAACTTACAAATACAAGGCATATGTAAAATAATGGTATCGTAGGTAACTTAATTTTTAAAAAGCTATTCAGTACTTATTAGATGCTTGACAACACATGCAATAACTATCCTCCTTTCTCTCCCCTCTCTCCACTGAGTAATAACACCTTTATTCTCAGTGAAAATTGGTGATAAACAAATGAACAAACAAACAGTCGATTTGGAGAACAGAACCAGAAATGAGAGAGCACCCATTTGATCTTTGCAAAACAATCAAGAAAACCTTGATGTCCCAGGGGCAACACAGTAGAGTGGAAAAGCTTCACAAATGGGGAAGGAAGGGAACCGCAGAGTGAGAGAGGAGAGAGGACAGGACAAATGCCCAAAGCAATGCTCAGAGAGCCCAAGGAAGAGGGCGTACACAGAATGTTCCAGTCCTAGCTGGGTGTGATGGCTTATGCCTATAATCCCAGCACCTTGGGGGGCTGAGGCAGGTGGATCATTAAAGCTCAGGAGTTCAAGACCAGCCTGGCCAACAGGGAGAAACTCTGTTTCTACCAAAAATACAAAAAAATCAGGTGGGCGTGGTGGTGCATGCCTATAGTCCCAGCTACTTAGGAGGCTGAGTTTGGAGCATCACTTGAGCCTGGGAGGCGGAGGTTGCAGTGAGTGGAGATTGTGCCACCGCACTCCAGCCAGGACGACAGAGTGAGACCCTCTCTAAAAAATAAAAATTAAAAAACAGTGTTCCAGTTCTGAATTTCCTCCAGAGGTCATCAACTCCAATATTCAAGGCATGGGCTCCCAAGGCGAGGTGAGAGGCATCTGCAGTGGGGTATCAGCACAGAAACTGGAGTGACCTTCCCAGAGCCAGGTGCTCTATGTAGAGTCCTTCCTTCCCACCTTTGGGAGAGGCTAGGGATGAGACTTAACACCTTGTCTGAGAGAAAATTCCAAAGGTAGCCCTACAATAACCTTAACACGAATGTTAGGAGTTTGGCCAGAACTGGAGAGAGTGATAGAGGTGCTCGAAGTCGGCATTAGTCTTGTATCAGCCATGGTCATTGTACTCCTATTCTCTTGTTCCCTCACCCCTCTGCCACCAATTAATTCATCCACGTCGAGTAGAATCGCTGTTAGGAGTGTTCACACTGGGCAGCAGTATCTTCTGAAGCTCTGGTAAAGGAGAGTCTTGCGGAGGAGGAGGCTGAGGGAACTGGATCATTTGTCTTATGCCTGGGGAAGGGGCATGAATAGAGCTGGAATAGAGTCCTGGGGATGAATCTGAGTCTGGCTTTAGGAACAACTGATTTTCCAGGATCCCCGCCCAGTTTGGGCCTCTTGGTCAAGTTTCTTCTATTCTAGCACTGTTTGGCTTGATTCAACCCACCCCAATTTCCACTTCTCCAAATCTACCCAGTTGATCCAGTTCAGACCAGCCTGCAACAGTACAAACAAGATCAGGGCAGTTCACTCTACCACCTCTCAGCAGGACCGTGTCTGTTCCATTCGGTTATAGTGGCTTGGACTTATAGTTTACACCACTGAGGATGGATGGAAATTGGCAGACGGTCAGCCTTGGAGTCAGCTTCAAAGATGATGATGTGATACGTTGTAGCCACCGGAGACAGGTAACAATGAGGCTGTAAACGCTGACTCTTCCAAGCCTGGCCACTCTAGGTGTCTTCTTCTCAGACACCCTTAGCAGCATCAGTGGGCAACATGATGAAAGGGCCACAGCACCTAGAAATCACAGCCCTGGAATGTGCTCCGCTAAATAAAAAAATACGTGTTTCATGCTGAATTGGATACCCTCTCATATTAGATCGACCCTGGTCTAGATGAGTCAGGGGCACTAAGGATTTAGAAACATATATGAGAGAAAAGTATATTCAATGCAAGAAGCCTATCCTTTAGCTTATTATTTTTCTCTCTGAATTGAGGAAGAAAATAATAGTCCAGCTTAGGTCAGCAATATATCCTTCTGCAGATCAGGGCTTGAGAACTACTGCCTCTGGAGGGACTCACACTCCCCAGGTAAGCTGCCCCCAGCTCCATGCCTCTGGCTCATCTCCAGCCTCCCAACCCATCCGATCAGATCAGGCTGTGGTCTCCTTGCTGTTCCTTATCATGGGGCTCCTCCCCATCTGCTGCCTCCTTTTTGTCAGTCTTGGACCCTCATAGTCATCAAAGCCCTTCCCTAAGTTGGTTGCCCTCAGATCACTCCTCTCCTGATCCATGCCTGTGGTACTGTGTCATCTTTGTGGGACAGGTAATGGTGTCCAGCATAGTATCTTTTCCTCTGCAGCTCGTCATGGGATGGGGATGGTTTTGTAAACTCTGCAAAAGCAGATGTTTGTGTCCAGCTGGAGATGTCTAGGATTGAAGCAGATGCCAGTAGACACTTATTGGAACTATGTCTGGCACATAGAAGATGACATAACACATTTGCTGGATGAATGGGTATGTGGTGAGTAAATGAAAGAACAGAAGATTGAATAAATGAACGAAGGATAAGCCAATGAATGCATAAGAAAATGAAAGCATGTGCCAGGCATGGTGGCTCATGCTTGTAATCCTAGCACCTTGGGAGGCCAAGGAGGGTGGATCACATGGTGAGGAGTTCAACCTGCCTGGCCAAGATGGCAAAACACTGTCTTTACTAAAAATACAAAAAAAATTAGCCGGGCATGGTGGCAGGCACCTGTAATCTCAGCTACTTGGGAGGCTGATGCAGAGAATGACTTGCAACCAGGAGGCAGAGGTTGCAGTGAGCCAAGACTATGCCACTGCACTCCAGCCTGGGCGACACAGTGAGAGCCCATCTCAAAAAAAAAAAAAAAAGAAAGAAAGAAAGAAAATGAAAGCAAGACTAGGAAATGGTGAAAGAACATGTGAATTACGAGTGAATGAACAAATGGCCGTGATGCATGGATGTCCACAGCCAAGTTGATGCTACAGACCACAATAAACACAGGCTGCTACTCCAGGGCGGCCAACTCTGCCTGGGCTAGTGTGTGTGATCTTCCTCGCAGTCCTCCTCAGAATCCTCATTAGAATAGCAATTTTGTACCCTATTGTTTTGAGTTTGGATTATAGGCTTGTTACCATTTGTCCTCCGGTCATTAGAAAAACTTTGAGACGGTAAAAAAAAAAAAGAAAGAAAGAAAAAGAGCTTCTCCATTGTGAGCCCCCAAATGAATATCGTTGCAACTCAGGCCAGATTTCCAGAACTGGACTGTCATTATGTCAATCTGATGTTAATTAAAATGGTAATTGAATGAGAGTTTTCAAACAGCCTCCCTTACTGGGCAAGTGGGCCTTCCTGCTGGGCTGATTTTGGAGGAAGAGAAGCTGGCAGGGAAGGAAAAGGAAGGTATTTTGGGTTCTTTTAGGCCTGGAGTGCACCCATTCATCTGTCTGCTCCATTGGGGTGCAGAGAGCAGTTTGACATTATAGTTTAATTCTGATTCAGTGGTTTAAGAACCAGGGAGGCAATAGGAAGAAAAAATGAAGAGCCCTGGCATTTTCAGAACCAGCTTTACCATAGACTCACTGTGTGATTATGAGCAAGTGACCAAGTTAGATATCTTTGGCCAGACCGTGATGAGTCTCAGCTTCCTCACCTGTGAAATGGGATAATCACAACCACCTTACATTGCAGCATCACTGTGAGGTTCAAATGAGATAAAAGTGAGATGGCTTCACCAACTCTAGGGTGCAATAAATAAGAGAGATCGCAGTCTTATGAGTAGCCGGCCAGAAATACTTGGTTAGGTTTTGAACAAATCTGTGAGTACTATGGTTTGAGTGGAAGCTCAAGAAAAATGCAAAAAACAAAAACAAAAGCAAAAAAAAAAACAACAACAACCCAAAAACCTCAAAGCTGCATCATTTGGGCACTGGCTCCTCCTGCTTATTATTTTCCATTTGTTCAGACTGAGCCTTGCGTGGGCCAGTTTTCATCCTTCCTTGGTCCTATTGCTTTGTCCCAGGCTAAAAAGAAAGGGGTGAAGAGTTTGCTGTGTGACTGCCCAGCACAACTGCCTAGCAGCTCATGCTCCATCCCCTTTGTACCAACCCACGTGGTTCTTGGAACGATGTCGATCACCAGGATGTTATAAATTTTGATGGTTCGTTACCTGCCTTCACGTGGTTCATGGTAACTGCAGAGGGGTGGGGGGGTGTGCTGACTTACTGCAAGCCTTCATGGTGAGGCGCTGGGCTAAGCATTTCACACGTGTGGCCTCCTGTCCTCTCTGTGCAACAGTCTTCGAGGTCCACATTAATCTTTTGCCGGGAGGAAGGCTCAGAGGTCATATCATTTGCCCCAGATCAGACAGTGAAGGGGAGCCAGAGTCAGAATTAAAATCTGGTCTTGGTGAGGCAAAACTATCAAATAGTTACTGACGAGGCAAAGGTTCTCTGCTTTTCCTGTGGTCTTTGGGTTGGATATAGGCCTCTCTCTGGGGATGGGTGGATAAGCATAGGCATAGAGGAAGGTTTCCTGGATCGTCTTTCCTGCTTCTGAGAGCGTGAGAGGAGCAGTGAGAAGTGGGATAGACGTTGGTGCCCTATGATAGGGCCAAGGACAGAGAGATGAAAGGAATTGTGAATTTGCGTGCAGAGGAGCTCTGTGCAACTAGCAGTAGGTCAGAAATGGAGCTGTGTGAGGAGCCAGGGGGCTGAGAGCAGCTACGGGCTAATCCAGATGAGAGGAGTGCGCAAAGAGCCCCCACCTGCTGCCCGCAGCGAAGCTAAGGTGCTAGGAGCAAGCCGCTCTGTGTTCTTACTTGTTCCTGATGAGGGGCTTCTGTCTCTGCACCTTAAAGGCACGTGGCCTCTGAGGACTGAGGCTGATGAGCAGGGTTCTCTGGAGATGGGGACATAGGGTGTGCCGTTGGGGAGCATCATGCTTTCCCCTGGATGTGTTTCAACGTTCTCGGGGTCAAGAGAAGTGTGACACAGCCCCAAATCAGGAGCTCTGACTCAGGGTTAAGGGACTAAGTGTTCTCATCCAAGACTGAAAGCCTCAGCAGGGAATTAGCAAATTCATTCATTAATGGCCCATTGACGTTTCTGTTATAAAGACTAATCATTTGTTTTTATTGAGATCTTTTTCCTTGATTAAAGCCATTAGCACCCATGAGTAACCATCGATCAATCAACAAGCTTTCTCAAATGTCCCCAACTTGGTCCTGATTGCAGACTGAAGACAGTCAATTTTACCTCTTAACTATCTCTCAAAGCTGCCCACTTATCTCCCTCTCTGTCGCTGCCACTCTGGTCCAAGCCGCTGCCGTTTCTCACCAAGACTACGCTTGCCTCCTGCCCGGCTCTCTTGGCCAACTAGGCCTGGCCTATGCCCATTTTTTTTCTCCCCAGCATCATAGCCTGCCACGACCATCCTCCCAGCAGCCTTTTGCGTCTTCATACTGTCCGCTCCTTTCTGCAGATTTTCACCTGCTCAGCCTTGGTCCATCCCTTCCCCAGCCTTGGCTTCATTAGATCCCACTCACTCTAGCTCTCAGCTCAAATATTCTTTCTCAGCGGAACCTTCTGTGACCCCCGGACTGGATCAGACCCACCTGTGTCTGCTCTCTCCCAGCACCCTGCCCTGTTCCTTCTGGCACTGGCCCAGGTTGTTTTAGGGGTTTATTTGATTCTTAGGTTTCTCCCTGGCATGCAATCTCTGCAGGGTCAAAGACCACTCAATTTTGTCTTATCTTGGTTTTAGGGCCAGAACGAGGGGGAGGCAAGCGAGGTGCCTAAGGAGCATCATTTGAAGAGACCCTCACTCCCAGACGCGGGCCCTGAGCTTGCAGGCGCCCGAGAGTAGGACCTCCTTAAGTCTTGCTCCTGCAACACCCCAGTGGGCTACTCTAGTCCCACCCCTGTGAGGCTCTCCAACCTAAGACCCGACGTGAGGAAGGTACACCCGACAGGTACTTGCTGAGTGCATAAATCGAACGCCGGAAGACTAAGAAAAGGAGCTAGTTAGGAGGCTGCACCCAAAGAGGAGGGAAGAGGGGAAAAGGTTAGACCATGGAGGGCAGCGAGGAGGCTGGAGGGAGCAGGGCAGAGAGAATCCAGTAGGTAAAGAAGAGAGGTTGGAGTGATGGTCTGGGTGTGGTGGAACAAGGGATGTTCTAGGTTGGGAGGGTGGCAGTGCCCATTGGCCTGAAGGGGAAGGCAGTGGAGGGGAAGAGGACTGGAGGCATAAGGGGATGAAGCTGAGCAGGCTGTCTATCGGCCAGTTGGCTGGGTACTTCTTCCTTGTTCCTACCATGGCAACCACTAACTGGCTTTACCTGGACCTCTCTGGAGGGGGTCAAGGCTGCCACGGTGGGGCTCTCCTCTTTCTCAGATACCCCTGGGCTCATGTGTCCACTGAAGCCATTGTGAATCTGAGGGCAGGTGCTCCAGGATCTTCCAGGACTCTGGGAGAGGGAGCAACCCCTGGTCCTTAACAAAGTCCATCTGCACTGGGAATGCTGAACACGTTTCATTTCTCTTTAAAATCTTAATTTGGTTCTGTCACTGAAATCACATTAGGCCCCACTCTGCTCTTCAAAATGACATCTTTTAATGTTCCCCAGATATGCAGATCAAACACGTTCCAAAGAGCCTCTTCCTCTCCTCTGACCCCTCTTCTCCATGGCTCCTCTTTCTCCCTCTCCTTTCTTCTAATCAGGACATGCAGTTTGGTTTCCCAACCTGGCTACTGCTAGTTCAGACACCCTCCTCATGTGTCGTTGGGACTGACCGTCTGACTGTGGCATTTGGATGTGCAGCCCAGGCGCTGTCCTCACCCTAGTGGAGGGCAGTCATGCCGCCTTGTGGGGACCTGGATAGAATCTCTGCCTTCTCTTTAGCTGCACTAAGTCACTTGCCCTCTCTGGGCCTTGGTTAAAACATGACACACTCGGACTAGAAGATCTGACAACTTTCCCGTGGAGTCATCCCTTGGAATCTACACAGCATTGGCTCAGGACATATCCGGGATATCAAAATCTGTCAATGCTCAAACCTGATATGGAATAATATCATATTTTCATAAAACCTGCCCATATCCTCCCATGTACTCTAAATTACATCTAGATTACCGATAATAACTAATACAATGGAAATGCTATGTAAATAGTTGTTATATTTTTTATCTGTACCGTTTTTATTGAGTTGTTGTTTTTATAATTCTGTAGAACCCACGGACGCGTAGAGCCAATTGTATTTTCATTTGTGAGTCCTTGGATTTTTCTGAGAGAGAGAGAAAACAAAAGAGAGAGAGATGTGTAGAGACAGAGATAATTCATTTAGTTCAAGATGGTCCAAATCACCCTTGCTGCCCACTGACTTCAAGCGTGCAGCAGCCAGGCAGTGTAGCGTGCTGGAAACATCCAGGACCTCATATTACACACTGGAGCTAAACACGAGATGGGGATAAGAAGGAGAGACAGAGAAAGAGAGATGGGGGGGAAAGAGAGAGAGAGAGACAGAGAGAGAGAGAGAGACATCAAAGGAATAAGAGAGCAGAGAGAGCAAAGTGGATGAAAGCGAAAGAAGGATTCTGATCATGTTTTGTGCCCGTGATGCTGAGATACTGAGGTTAGACATCTTTTGGGGAGATTGAAAAACCCAGGATACTTGAGGAGAAGGTTGTGTCTTCTCTGTTCTGCCTGGAACTTCGTGGGCCTGGTGGGGGCAGTGGTGGTAAGCTGCATTCAATAAAGAAAATTATTTCCATAGCGGTGCGAAGCCAACCGCAGCCTATGCTCAGAGCAGGGAGCAGCAGTTTATGCCATTCTATCAGGTAGCACCTCTGGCCTCAATGCTCATTTGCTGAAGGGCATTTAGGACACTTCTGCCTTGCATTTGCTGTTAGCACATGAGAGTTGGCTGAGCCTGGCTCCCTGGTGTCACTCATGCACATGTTCTAAGATGTCACTACTCTGGAGGTCACTCACATACCCAAATCACACACCCATTTTATGAGGCCAGAATCAAGGCTGAAGTTAAAACCACATGGATTTGGAAATATCAACAGAAGCACAATTCATTACTTTTCTCATTGTCTTCCCTCACTGAACAAATTGACCAAGCTTGCACTGTTCGTCATGGCAGTTGACAACTGCACTTATTCTTTTTTCCATTTGCACTCCAGGGTCCTTGCCAGTGAATAACTAGCTCTTGGCATCACCAATCTCCTCTGCCTCCTCCCTTGGGCCTTCATCTTTGCTGTTTGGTTATTGGTTTTAATTTTGAGGGTCTTATGACTCCTGGAGGGTAGTCCCTGACAGGAGCTGGGGGGGGTAGAGAAGTAAGCCTGGGATGAGCTGCTAACTAGGGCAGGTGCCTGTCTGTGCACCCGCCAGGTGCCCACACTGGCAGCTGAGGGAGGACGGATGATGCAGTTGCAGGAAGATGGCAATGGCTTTTTAATAGCCGGGGGACCCCCTCATTCATCTGCACACGTTGAGTTTATTCTGCCATTCGTCAAATTCTGACTCTAGGGGACCTAGGTTTGGAGTGGTCTGGGCTTCAAGATTGATGACCCAAGTGGGGTGACAAGTCCCCCTTCTCTAAACGGGTGGCACTGCAGATAGGAAGCTCCATAGCCCGCTCATCTCTGAAAGGTCCATTTCTCCACCATTGCTGAGGCTGAAGATAAAATATTTATTTGGGATCTCACCAATATGCCACAGCCTGCCTCCCTGCCCATGCTACAGATAGTGAGCAAGCTTCTAAATGAGGAGGAGGCTTAATGGCTTAACCCAGGTTCCACTTTGTTAAAGAGAGGAAAGAAAAAAAAGGTTCCAGTCCTCCTCTATTTGGGGATGGATGCCCCTTGGGTAACAGCAGCTCTTTACTGGGGCTCTGTGTTCCCCTTTCTGCTGCAGACAGGCCTCGACACATGCAGACTCAAGTCAGAGTAAGATGTTGAATGGAATCAAGCACAACTTTTCGTTGGCAGGAAGGGACATTTCATAGAATCTTTAATTTCCAGGGGTTATAAAATCTTAAAAATCCACCCAGCTTAAGCCCCTAATCCCTAAAACCTTGCTAGAACACTTCTGTCTATAATTAAATGCTTCCAGTGAGGGCAAAATCACAACTTCCTGAAGCAGATTATTCCTTATATGGAATAATCTGTTGCAAGCATTTCTTAGATTGGATTGACATCTGTCTGTAGCTTCTACCTACTTTGTCAAGACTATCCCTGGAAACATACAGAATGCATTCATTGCTCTTCTCCTTAATGCCTCTCAGTAAAAAGGCATTGATCTTGTCCTCTTTGAGGTTTCTTGCTTCCAAATCAAGTTCTCAGTGGGTTCTTTCATGCTAGGCATTGGGGGTGTGAAAATAACAGTGTCCAGTGAGAGATGGAGTCCGTGCCTCAGAAGACACACTTTCCTTTGCCTGCTGGTTGTTGAGGAGGACATCTGCCCATGCTCCTTCCATTGTTTCTGCCTCTCTGCACATTCCCCTCCTACCTTACCCTCAAGAGGGAATTGTTGCCACTTTAGGATCCAGAACACTCATCGGGCCATGTCTTACTAATGAGGAGGGCCTCTGTGGGTGAAGTGTCCACAATGTCTATGTGATGTCCCCTTTGCCTTCTGGCTGCTGTGAAGTGAGGTGGCCAGGCAGGACTGGAGTCCTCAGGGCAGGCTCAACCAGGCTGTCTCTGTTCTACCCCTTCTGTGCTTGTAGCCCGGTCAGCCCTACTTTGTTGTCCCAGCTGTCCTGGAATCAGGAGCAAGAGGCTCCACTCTAGCTGTCAGCATGTGAGAGAGTGCGTGTGTGTGTGTGTGTGTGTGTGCGTGTGCGCGTGTGTGTGTGTGTCTGTGCAGCCATGCTCCAATGTGACTGTCAAGCACACTAAGGACTCACCCAACTGTGAAAAGAATATCCTTGTTTATCTTTCCAGTCACTTCTGGGAATAACTTCCTAGTTTGAAACTCCTCAGTGCAGAGTGGATATTAGAAGGGTAGGATTCAGGAATTTATGGGTTCATGACTTAATATCACCTGTGTAGCACAACTCCATCCTAATCTTCAGTCTCTCTGTGCCTCTTGAAGTGTGACATGCAGAATTAAACTGAAAATCTACCTTGGAAAATAAAGGTATGTTCTCTGTTAAAAAAAAAGAAAATCAGAGACATTGGAAAAAGAGGGAGCCCATGCCTTGCCAGCCAGAGACAGGTGGGGAAATGTTGCTTGCCCCCATTGGTGTCCCTCTTCCTTGCCCTGGAGGAAGTGGCTAAGGTGACTCATAAATGTGTGCTGGGTCTCCTCTCTATCTTGGCTGTTGATCTACAGAAAATGATGAGAAGCAGCTTAGAGAAACTGAACTGGCTGTGTTTAAAGAAATAATGTCAAGAGGTACGCCTGCCGACGCTTATTTGAGGGATGAGGAATTTGACCAACCCCATTCCATGGCAGCACAAAGCTTGTCAGTTCTGTGACTTCCTGGGTGTGTCTGGAACTATTGTTAACATAATGACAGTGGCTTCTAATGGCAGAAAGGGTGAAAGTGAGCAATAGGCAAGGATGAAGAAGCAGATAAAGATTGCTGGATGGATAGCGCATTTCAGGTCCCTATGTGTTTGGGAGAAAATACAGCAATAGCTATTGAAATTAAAAACATATTCCTCTTTGATCCAGCGATTCCTTTTTAAAGTATGTTTTTCACAGATATACTTGTACACGTGGGCAAAGATGGACGTGAGGGATAGTAATTGTAGCATTTTTGGAAACATCCAAGACAGGAAGCAACTTAAATTTCCATCAGTAGAGGACTGGTCACATAAAATACAATTCATCAAAAAGAAGGACTAACACACAGCCTTGAAAAAGAGTGAGGTTCGTCTAGTCGTGTTGATGAAACTATCTTTGAGATATATTAAGGAAAAAAACTACAGAACAGTGTGGTTCCATTTGTGAAAAATAAAACGGTCCATTCACAGATAGAGGTGCTTATGTATGTTTAGACTCTTTCTAGAAGGATACACATAAAACTGCTAATACTGTTTATCTTAAGTTGGGAGTGGTGATGAGGGAGAATGGGGAGAGAGGAGACTTCCTTTTCTTCATATGCCATTTTTATTACATAAATGCATTATCATAAGCTGCACTATATTTCCAACGAAAGTAGTTCATAATAAAAAGAAAGCACATGCCTTCTGCACATCTGCTAGCTACGGAGCTTCTCATTGCCCCAGATATTTATTGAACACTCATTGTTTGCAAGATACTCTGTTAGCCCATTTGGGGGAGGAGATGGGAAAGCTATGGTTCATACTTTCAGGAAACCTACTGTCCAGATGGAGAACGAAACGTGTGTCTGCAGTTATTCTACAAGTCCGAGCAGGGAAAATGGAATCTTGATTAGGGAACTGGTGAAGGTTTTATGAAGCTAGCTTGTAAAATTTTGGTAGTGGAATTTTGAGCCTCAAAAATGGATAAATGGGGCACAGAATTCAAGATGGAGAAAAAAACAGGAACCAAAGATATGGAGTGGTAAATGAAAAGCCATGTGGTGTCACCCTAAAGGTACCTTCTCATCTACTTATGGCACTACCAGAAATACCACTTTCTTTTGGGTTAAGGCATTGTTTGCTTTCAGAAGCCTTTGTGAGAATGTGGGTATCTGCTTTTGATTGAGATATAAGAGGGTAGATTCAGTGAGGGTGCTAGTATCCCAGTCCAACCCCCCTAAAATAGTCTGAATTTGTAGCATTTGACTATTTCCAAGTGGTAAATATTGCCCCCGAGGCTGGCTTCAAGCTACCAACACAGAATGGGAGTTGGGATGAGATGTACATCATGGGCTCCGTTAGCCCAAAAGAGCTCACTCCAGCCTGCCACACCACAGGATGAATTAGAATCCTAGAGTCTCAGAAATAAAAAGGACATTTAAAAGAGTTTAACATGAACCTTAGCTACACATGAGAAAATTAACGTGTTTGCACAATGTCTGAGGAAGTGGTAGAGTTGGAACATTATCTTCTAGTTCTTGGGTTAGTGAAGTTTCTCCTTTTCCTTGGAAGGCACTCATGTAGTGGAGGGAGTGGAACATGGAGCAGTGTAGTTTTGGCAGTACAAAAAAGGTCATGAGGAGAAGCAGGAGCCTTTCCCAGAGAGAGCAGGGTGGGCTTCTAGAATAGGTCTTGGACACCAGGAAGGTTCTGTGATTTGGGGAGATGGGAAGCAAGTGAAAGGACCACAGCGGGGTAAAGGGGGCACAGTCAGGAAAGGCTTCAGGGGAAGGGCTTGGAAGGCAAAATTTCCAACTGCACAGTTTTGTTCAGGACTGACGTTTCTCCCCAGAACAGGGATATAATGAGCTGACTTGAAATATAGAAAAGAAAAACTGGGTGAGTCCCATCCATATTCTTGATGATCTGTGTGCACTAGGGGAAGGCAGTTCTCCTCTGTAAGCATCAGAGCTTTCCTCCTTAAAGTGGGCCCCAAGAAAGGGGGCTAGTAGATGACTTCCAAGAACCTTCCAGTGTGATAGTCTTTGTGACTATGAATCTGACTGTTCAGTGAAGCCTCAACAACCATCAAGGTAAGGAGTTGGTGAACACAGGTGCAGCAAGGTGTATTGACTTTTTTTTAATTATCCCATTTGGGGTAGACAAAGAGAAATTAGCACAGCAGAAGGCAAAAGTGAGGTTTTTGAGTTTATGGTAGGGGCAGGAAGCAGAAGATGGATCAGGGAAGAATAGGACAGAGAATCCTCTTTGTTATGTCAGGCATTTAAAAAATGTGACAGCTTATGCTGCTCCTCAGTGGAAAGCCTTTGCCTTCAGGGCAAGGTCCAGGTTCCTTTGCAAGGTCATAGAGCTCTCCATTTTCTGCCCTTGCCTACCTTCCAGCCTCCTCTCCTGGGTCCCTGACTCCTACCACCCTGTCACCTAACCAACACTAACCAAGCACACATTGCTTGGTAACAGCCTGAAGGTTTGGAGCCCCGGCCTTTGCACAGACCTCTATCTGGAATGCTTTTCCTCACAGCATCTACTGGGCAAACTTCTATTCATTCTTCAAAATCCTGTTCTAGCACTTCAACATGTTCCTTAAGCCTTTCTCACAAGACAGCCTCTCCCCTGACCTGCCTCCAGATGGAGAAAATCACTTCCTTCCTGAGCAGCTGCTTCTGTAGGCATGCCATTTTAACAGCAACACTGCAATTTCATTGCAAGTTCTGTTTTTATCTCCCCCATTTCCCTGTGAACTTCTCAAGGGCAGGAAACTTCTGTCTTGGCTCCTGAGGCTGAAATGAGCTAAATGGTGACTGGCTCCCAGATGCAGGTAGAATAAAGGGGAGAAGACTGCTCCTGTAGGCAACTTCCATCCCCACAGCTCCACCCTGAGAAAGAGAGAGCAGGGCATGTCAGGCAATGCAAAGACTCATGTAAAGGCTGACCAGGAGCGCTGATCTGCCAAGTCCCTCAAGCTGTTTTTAGCTGAGCCCCTGAGGGAACTTAAGTGAAGCTCTGGGTGGGCAGCAGGGTTGCAATGCCATCATAGAGTGAGGTAGTTGACAGTAGTCCTGCCCATGGTGGCTCCATGGTGTGCTCCAGTAAATTCTCCCCAACTCCCTGGAAATGAGGGTCTTTCCTGGATCCCACACAAATTCAGCCCTCTGCTAAGGGCCGATGTGGATGCTGTGGTACCTCACTCAGATCCCCCTTCAGCACAGAAAGACTTACTCCTAATGCCTCTTTTTTCCTTTCACAGGTGCTGATCCTCAGACCAGGCTCTAATCAACCTTTTGCATGCTAATCTCCAGCCCAGACTCAGCAACAAGGATGTCAGTCTGCTGCTAAGGGCTGCTGAGATTAGTGGACTGGCCAGGGTTGGTATGCCTGGGTCATGCTCTCTAGGGACAGTGGTAGGAACGGAAACTACAGTCAGGAAGCTGATGTCAGCAGAGCAACCAAGAGAACCACAAGGGGAACTGGGATCAGCAGAGGTCATTAGATGCTGCACAGCCCTGGCCACCAAGCATCAGCCTGCTGTGGCCATCTAAGATGCTTTTAGCTGCAGTGGGGAGGTGGTGGTCGGAGTGTGTCATACTTCAGATATCCTACTGCTGGGGGTTGTAACCAGCGTGGATGTTGTGATGCACGTTGGCTGGTTCCAGGACCATGCCTTAAGAGATACTGATGTAATTGATCTGTGGTAAGGCCTAGGTCTTGGTATGCTTTAAATGTTCACTGGGGATGCCTAACATGCAACTAGGAACATGAGAACTACTGGTATGGTGAAAACATGATAAGTGCTGAAATCAGAGTTGGGTTTGAATCGGGTCCTATCAGTGACTGGGAGCTACAGGCTGTGATTATGCGGAGCTTCCATTTCCTCATATGTAAAAATCATGTAAATAATGTATATTTCATAGAAAGCTCATAGGGCGACCCGCTGCTAGTAACAATACTGATGGTGATAACAGCTTTCAGCCCCTGGAGATTTTATGATCAACATTATTACAATTCGTGTTCATACTTTTGTCCTTCCTTCTCCAGGGTGTAGTGCCCTATGGTAAACTTGCCTTCCTTAGCCCTTGCTCTGCTGTGAGGGAGTCCTCTCTCCTTGTCCTGTAGTAGCTACTCAGGGTTCAGCAAATTGGCTGCTGCAGCTCAATGGAAAGCCAGTGACTCTCTTGGGGTTGACCAGATGACCAAACATTGGCACCCATGATCACACTCTTGTTCATATCCAGAGTAACTCATGCAGCAGCTCAGCCCTTCAGGATGACACTGGTCAGTGTGTGACTTCTATGTGGAAAACCAGGTGGGGCTGGTGCTGCTCATTCACAGAGGGAGCAAGAAGGTTCAGGACTTCCTCAGAATTGTACCAGTTACTATGTGGCTTTGGACAACGTTTTTTTCTCTGTGCCTCAATTTCTTGCTCTGTAAAACACAGATGGCTGATCTGGACAAACAATTCTATTCAGCTTGATGCTGCTGGTTCTGTGACACCACCCTCAACCCCAGGAGATGCCTTGGTGTGGGGCGGGGGCTGGCTGGCATCATCTCTGCCTTCTTCCACAGAGACTCCGATGCCATGGTTTGGGGCTCTGAGAAATGCCATTTCAGAGTAGGGGCCTGAGGGTCTGTTCTGGTCGCTGCCCACACTGGCTTTCCTCGCTCCTGTCCCCCAAGGGTTATAAGTTTCCCCATTTCTCCTCCTGCCACCTAGAACTTTAAATAGCCTCCAGCGCACTATGTGGCTGCCAGAAGTTGTAATTAAATAATGTCCAGCTGTCAGAAAAGCTGTTATAAATGGTCCTTTTGTCTGCACCACTGTCTGGGAAACCAGGAAGGAAAGAAACTTGGGGGTTATAAATATGAAGGGCAGAAGTTCAGTGGGGAGCCTGGGGGCAGCAGCTTTTAGGGACCCTGAAAACACTGGAGGAATTAAAAGAAAAAGTGTAATTAGTCTACGGCAGAGGCCCCAGCCCTGGCTCTGTGACTGGATTTGCACATGGATAACCTGAAAATAATTTGGGAAGCTAATGTCTTTATCTGGAGCTGATCATCTCAGGCTGCAATTAACATCTCCTTTGAAAATCCAGACAGGAAAGCAAAAAGGGCACCGTGCGTACTGGCAATCCAGAGAAAGTTCTCGGATCAACTTCCATTATTTTTCACCTGTTTTTCTTCCTTCCTTTAGTCCTTCCTTCCTCTCTTTCAACAAACACACTTGAATCCCTGCCCTTACTAGCCGCCTTAGCTCTAGAGTTCCTATATTTCACCTTCCACCCCCACAGCCACCTCTATTGGTGCCATAACAACCCTGTCTCCTAGGGGCAGGCCAGGTCGAAGTCCTCTCCCCATCAAAATATGCCCACCCTGGGAGCCACTTGCACCTTCTTCTGGTACTGCAGAATCTGTCAGCGGATCTCTTAGAATGCCCAGAGATTTTTCTCTACATGAGGAATAGGGAGAGAAAATTTACATTTATCGACCATGTATTAAGCATGAAATAATTTATGCACATCACTCCACTTAATTTTCCCAACAGTCCTAGAAGAAAATTATTATAAAGCCCAGTATTGTGAATGAGGAAACTGAGGCTCTTTGAGACGAGACAACTTTTCCAAGTCACACAACCAGTCATTAAAGGACTGGAGATTAGAAAACTCAGCCTCAAATCTCCACGAGGACAGAGACTATCGGTTCTGTGCATTGTCTTGCTAGGGCACCACATGGCGCCTGGCACATAGAGACCTTGAGAAATATTTACAGGAGGAAGAAAGGAAAGAGAAGGAGAAAAGGGGAAAACCAACTCAGTTCTGTTAGACACCAAAGCCAGGGATCTTTCTGTCACGGCATATCGTCTCTGTAGAGCACAGACAGGCAGTTATGAATTAGAGAGATGTATTCATAGTTGGGGGAAAGGAATTGTTAAAATATGTGCAAAAATAATATGATTAGAAAGCAGGAAATTGGTTTCAATGATCATCAGGGAGGTGGAGTGAGAGCGCTGTGGGGGCTCAGAGGATGGAGGGGTCGCATGCAGCTGCAGGAATGAGGGGACTTCATGGGGGAGGCAGAATTTGAGCCTCGAAGGATGAGTAGGATTTGGATATGGAGAGATGGCCATCAGGGAAGGTTGAGTAGACAGAAGGGATGGGGAGAATCATAAACTACCTGTCAAGAAGGGGACAGACCAGTGGTCAGAGAATTTGAGTCTCCATGGTGTCCTAGCATGGCTATTAGGGATGAATCTGGCTGTGAAATCCTCTATATGGGCATTCTGAGACATCCACGGACAGATTCTACAGCACAAAAAACATGCAGATGACTCCCAGGATGGGCATATTTGGATGGAGAGAGGACTTAGATCCTGGCTTGCCCCTAGGAGACCGAGTCAGGTGTGACACCAACAAAAATGGTTGTAGGGTGGAAGATGAAGTGCAGGGACTCTGGAGCGAGAGGGGCTAGTAAGGGTGAGGGCTTCAACTTCACTTCTTCTCCTCCTGTGTTTCCTAGAATTCTGCAACCTGCCACTCAGCCACCCAGGGCACCTGAGTGGTGCCCAGGGAAGGCTTGTTGAGGCTATTGTTGAGCTATTTTTTTTTTTTTTTTTTTTTTTTGCTGTGCTGGTCACGCTCTGAGAGCAGCAGGAACACAGATCATGGAAGAAACAGCCCAGTGGTTTGGGGGATTATTAAATAATTATAGCTAGTACACTTCACCTTTATGGACAGGCTGCCTGGCAGCATTCTCAATGGCCAGATGGGAATGCATAGGACCATTTTAAGAGACGTGAATGCTCATAATGAGAAGGTCTGCAGTAGAACGATTCAAGGTTACTTGATAAGAGGCTTTTGCACCAAAACACAAGAGCCCAATCATCACTTTCTGGGGCTGAGGCAAACTCTTGACCACCACAAAAATTTGTCTGTTCCATTGGTGGGAAGACCTTGAAGCCAGCTTTAGAGCAGGTATCATAGACACTTCTCCACATGAGGGGATTCCAGGACAGGATGGATACCAGGCATGAGTGGGGATTCTGAATGTAATAAATCTGCCATCAGAGCCAGGTAGGTGTCCTGCTATCTGGACGGGAAGTCTTGGGCGTATCTCTAAATCCTTCTGGGCCCTGGTTTTCAATTCACAAACATTCATTTAAGAAGTACCTTGTGAGCACTTAACGTATGCCAGGTAGGCCCTGGGGGGCAGGCAGCAAACAAAAGCCCATGATCTCTGTCCTCATGGAGCTTCTAGTCTAGAGGAAATATACAAGTAATCACACAAATGAGTACATTATTGCAGTTTGCAATAAATGTTATGATGGAAGAGAACAGGGCACAATGGAAGAAACTTTTAGGCTGGGGAATCAGGGAAGACCTCTTTGAGGAAATGACTTTTAGCTGATACCCAAAGGGTAAGTTATCCGAGTCACACTCGGAGGAATAGCAAAGGCCCTGTGGAGGGCAATAGATTTATACTTTAGGAGCTGCAGTTGAGCCTACATGACCAGAAGCTGTTATAAAAGTGCAAAATGGAGTGACATGAGGCTGGAGCAAAGGACAAGAGAAGGGTCAGTGATGCAGCAGCCCATCCGTCAGGAGAAGGATTTGGGACTTACCCCTGTGATTGTTGAGAGATCATTGCTCAATTTTAAACAGGAGTGTAATTGGATTCACAGGCTAAAAATAAAATAAACAATAAGAGATAGAAAAACAACAACCAAACTGCAAAAATACTTCGGCCTCTGTACAGGGGAAAACAAAGATTTGAACAACTATTTTCATGTGCAGAATCTACCCCATTGGAATAATCTGCTAGCAGAACAAAGAATTATGTATAAAAGTATCCATTATAGTTAAAAAGACCAAAACAATTCTGGCTGCTGTGTGAAGAGAATAAACACTAATAAGTCTTGCCTGCTTCAGAATCGAATGAGAGAAAACTATAAAAGGGCTTTGTAAGTGGTAATATGGGTATGCTTTTGAGAGGGATCCAAAAGCTCCACATTCTCCCATTCTCCATCCCCCCGCCCAATAAAATGCTGATTATCCCAGAAGCTTAAGGCTTTAAATCTATTAAAGAGGAAATGTTCCAGGGAGGTTCCCTCTTTAAGTTAAACAAGACAAAGGCAGGGCCTCAGCCCCAAAGGGACTCAAAGCAGCGATTCTCAACCCTGGCTGTACATCAGAGATGCCTAGTATGTAGCTAGCCTTGAAAATGGCCCCCAAAGAAACTTGCTTCCTTGTGTACCAGGCCTTGTGTAGTCCCTCTCATACTGAATGTGACTATCCTATGTAACTAAGAGGACATTGTGGAAATGATGGAGTGTGACTTTCAAGGCTGGATCATAAAACACAATGTGGCTCTGTCTTGCTCTCTCTTTCTTGGATTATTTGCTGTGGGAAAAGCCAGCAGCCATGTTGTGAGGATGCTCAGTCAACCTTTGGAGGGATCCATGTGGCAAGTAACTAAGGTCTCCTAACAACAGCCATATAAAAGAACCACGTGGAAAGAGATCGTCCAGACCCCAGCTGACATCTTACCTGCAACCTCATGGCAGACCCTGAACCTAAACTACCTAGCTACAACATTCCCTAGCTTCTTGATCCACAGAGATAGGGAGACAACACATATTTTTTCTTTTAAGTCATTTTTGGAGTAATTTGCTATATGGTATCAGATAACCAATGCTCCTGGGGAGCTTTAAAAATATATCGAGGCACAAGTCATATCCCCAGAGATTCTGATTCATTTGGTCTGGGGTGAAATCCAGGGATTGGTATGTTTAAAAGCCGTCTGATGACTCTAATGTGCATGCAGGATTGAGAACCACCAGACTAGAGACTCTAGTAGGTCAACAAAGCAGGGATTGGGCATGGGGTATTGCTTCAACTTCCAGGGCTAAAACTTGGTTTAAGCTGCGGGTTCTACTCTGGGATAAATCTAAAGCCTAGTTTGTGGATCAAAGCTCAGGGTCACAGTGGGCTGATTGTTGTCTTAGCATCCACAGCTTCTGTGGATCCCTAAATTTCCCTTAGAACACAGGGAAGGGAATCAAGTGGCCTCATTCGAGGGAAGAAGAGAGGTCCAGAGCCAGTCACGTAATTCCACTTTCTACAGTCCATAGTTTTGACCCACGAACCCCCGACCTGCAGTCCTCCACCATTGGAATGCAGGTGTGCCGGATGCCCGCTTCTCCACTGACCAACAGCCCTCCACCTTCCTCCCACCTACCATTGTTTTCTGTCCAGACCACGTTCCTGTCTGTCTCTGAATGTTCTCTTTGTAGCTTATGAGCAATGATGACAGCTGATTCCGAAAACCTTTGTCTGTCCTCAAATTTCCATGACTAATGAGACATTGTTCCCATCTCTGCACAATAACTCAGGAGGCTCGGCTGTCTCTTTGTACTCCCTCATGTTATCATCCTGATGAAACCTCCAATAAAGTAATTAAAGTGATTATAAAGGGAGTCCTAGCAGATGAAGATGCTGAGAATATGGTCAGATATTGTGAACTCACCCAGGCGATCTCAGCCCTGCATGTCAGGGTAAGGTGTCTGGTCTCCTGGGACTCTCCTGTGACTGGGTGCTAGTACCAACTTGCATCTGTGGGGTACCTATGATTTCAGAAGCATTTATAGACATATTTTAGTGCCCATAACATGGTAGGTGTAGAAGATACAGAATTTAGTAAGACTTTCTTCTTGTTCTGAAGGAGCTTTTAGCTTAGTAGAGACAAATAAGGGAACAGATAAGACTGTGACGAATACTCTCCTTAGGGGCTGAGAGAGCACAGAGGAGAGGCACCTCGTTCAGCCTAGGCAGTTTCGAACAAAATGAGATCTGAGGCATTTTGTTGCCTGAGCAAAGATGCAGGGGGGCATTAATACAAGAGAAACAGTAGGTACAATGTACAGATATGGGAGCATAGGGTTTTCCAGGGAATTGTAAGCAACTCCCTGTGTGTCTAAATACATTCCTAGAAACAATGGCTTAGAGGGTTGGCGCTATGGTATTTGGTAAAAGTTAAAAAAAATAATGGTTTAGGGAGTCAAAAATCATATGCAGATTTTTGACTGCATGGGGTTGGGGTGGGGCACATTGGTCAAGGGTCAATTGTACAACACATAATGCCTCAAGAGAAATAGAAGGTAAAAAGGAGGAAATTTTTAAAACTCAAAAAGAAGTAAGCCTGATGGGGTGGTAAGCACTGCAGTCCCTGAGGCAGAAGGCTTGTTAGCGCCTGAGAGTTCAAGACCAGCCTGGGAAATGTAGTGAGACCACTTCTCTAAATTAATTAATTAATTAATTAATTAATTCAGTAGAAAAAAGAGACAAACGGTGTTTGAGAGAAAATGAAAATACTGAACAGTTGCATAGACTATTTCATACTAGGAGAAATTCCTGAAAAAGAAAACCAAAGTAAGGGAATGGAGTAAACACTAGACACTATAATTCAAGGCTTTCCTGAAATAATGATACAGATAATACAACCTAAATCTGCATATAGAAAGAACACAAACACATAGTATACCTGAAAAATTGTGCTTGAGTGACCAACACCAAAATATATTCTGGTAAAATTGCTGTACTTTAAGAAGAAAAAATTATTTAGGCATCTAGCCAGAAAAACAAAGCTTATACAGGAAAGGAAAATTAGATTGTTACCAGACTTTTTGACAACTATGCTTTATGCCAGCAGGAAACAAAGTAATATTTCTAAGATACTTAAGGAAAGAAAATACAATGCAAGAATTCTTTTTCCAGAAAAACTGACTTCTATGTACGGAGGACATAGGTAACTCATCGATATCAAAAACTCAAGAAAATGAGTACTTCTTGAGGGATTTACTAGAGAATAAACTTCAGATAAGCAAAACAACCAAAGAGCCATTGATAATAAGGGTTTGGCAGTGAACATTAAATGCATATCCTTATGAAACTAAGATCAAATGAAGGTTAGAATGGAGAGTAAGGTATGCAATGGTGATCTGATCTGAAAATATAATATAGCTACAAAAACTCAGAGGACAATGTGGAGAATATATGCAGATTTTTTTCTAATTGTTTCCAGTAGTCATGTTTGTGATGGTAGTATTTATATTGTCTTTCTGAGACTGTTGAGTAGGTAATGTGAGATAAAGAATTAATCATAGGATATTCTTTTTTTTTTAAACTTGGGGTTTCGCCACGTTGGTCAGGCTGGTCTTGAACTCCCCACCTCAGGTGATCCACCTGCCTTGGCCTCCAAAGTGCTTGCATTACAGGCGTGAGCCACTGCGCCTGGCCCTAATCATAGGATATTCTAATCTGATCTCCTAAGTACTCAGGAAACCAGAACACTCACTTTGGAGGGATGAAGATACAGGCATACTAGGAAGGAAACTGAGTAAAACCCGGTAGTTCTGAATTTGAATTAGAAGTATCAGTATGAATACAGTGTATACATTTTCTAGCTCTGTTTACTGAAAAGGCCTAGAAATAATGGCTGAACTAGTATCAGTGAACATCCTTGCTACACAGATTTTGGTATTGAAGTACCATTTCCCATTAGAAGGAATCAGGACTTCTTGTGACATGGCAGATTTCAGGTCTGAGGCAAGAAATGCCCAATAAATCTGGGATATCTTGTCATAGTAAATAGCAAAGAAGTCACCAAAAACCACCGTAATCTAAAGGATGCAGGTACCAACTGAAAGACCATCCACTAGCCAAAGATGAATCCATGTAAGTTTCAATAAGAATAATAATTAAAATGAATTAAAACTCATCGCGCATATTAATATTTAAATACATGCCCTCATAATTACCCCCCCTACCCCGCCATACACGTATGTGTCAGCTTGGGAAATTAGGAAGCCAGTCATTGTCTTGAAATCTGGTAAATAAAAGGGATGGATTAAGTATTTGTTCTGCCTTTCCTGTATGAACTATAGGGGAAATGTCTCTTTATAGAAGCAGCCCTACTAATACATTAAAAAAACAAACAAATAGATTGAATTAGGATCCACCATTTATATCTCCTAACAAATTACTGAATCTAGGCACTGAGCATCCATGGCTGCTAACATCATGAAAGGAAAATGAGCATTAGCTGCCTTCTGATGTACCACTTGTGGGCTAGCCAAAGTGGTCAAACCTGAGTCTGATCAGACCTCTAGACCCAGCTGCCCATTTGCAGGAAATACAGAGGACAGAGGAATGTGCTGAGCTGCACCACAAGTGAGCAATTAGCAAAACCCAGGAGAAATCAGGTCAGATGACTCAGGTTCCTCAACAGATAAACTGTGAAAAATAAAGAGAAAGAAATGATAGTGAGACTGCCTTTGCAAAGATTATGACAGTGAGAAAAATCTAGCATGGCTGACTCCATCTTGCTTCTAGCCTCACAGTCTGGCTGTCCTCACTCATTCCTGGGCATAGGTCAGGCTATTTAGTTTATAGTTTAACCTTGAAGCAAGGATGATAATGGCCCCTCTCTAAAACTCATCCCCTCCCTGTCTGGGCGC
This sequence comes from Cebus imitator, assembly GCF_001604975.1. NCBI lineage: Eukaryota > Metazoa > Chordata > Mammalia > Primates > Cebidae > Cebus > Cebus imitator. The sequence continues at coordinate 4,545,793 of NW_016107455.1, forward strand.
CGAAACTGCCTTTATAAGACTAATGAAAGGCCACAAGTTTAGGATTCTGAATTAGGGGTGTGAATTCTGCTAAAATATAGGTATAGTTTTTTTAATCTCTTGCTGCTCAGGAGTTATGTGCCCAGAGGTCACCAGATTTGTGGCTTACTCAATTACTTTTATAGATAAGATCACAATTATAGAACTGAAGATTGGTCATTTGAGATGTTTTTCAGCCTTTTGCGTTCTGGCAACCAACTGACCCCACCCAGACTTGTGACTCACCGCTCAACTGGTCCTGTGGCCTTCACCCAGAGGTGGACTGGGCACATGAGGACCGTTTTCCACACCCTGATGATTTCATCCCCAACCAATCAGTAGCACCCATTTCCTAGCCCTCTGTCCACCAAATTATCCATAAAAATCCAGCCTCTGAATTCTCAGGGAGACTGATTTGAGTGATAATGTCAGTCCTTTCTCTCGGCTGCCCTGCATTAATTAAGTCCTTTCTTTACCGCAATACCATGGTCTCAGTAAATTGGTTCTGTCTGTACAGGGGTCGTCAGGGTAGGGAGCAGTAAGAACCTGCTGGATGATTACAATGGCAACCTGTAAGCAACTTGCAATGGCTTAAAACACATACCAACTTCTTTTGAGACAGGATCTCAGGCTGGAGTGCAGTGGTGAGATCATAGCTCACTGCAACCTTGAACTCTTAGGCTCAAGTAATCCTCCTGCCTCAGCCTCCCAAGGAGCTGGGACCACAACATACCAACATTTTTAAATGAGCAAGACTAAACTGCAGGCTCTATGCACACTTGAGTGATGAAACTATAAAGAAAAACACAAAGAACTGTTGATATAAACATATGGTTAATGCTATTTGTTTTATATTAAAATGGAAAGTTTTTTTGAAGATATATATCCAGGCTGAATAAAACATATCTGCCAGGCCATCTTGATCATTAAGACCTTCAGGTTTGAGGGCCAGGTGCAGTGGCTCATGCCTGTAATCCCAGCACTCTGGGAGGCTGAGATGGGTGGATCACTTGAGGTCAGGAGTTCAAGACCAGCCTGATAGTGAAACCCTGTCAAGACTAAAACTACAAAAATTAGCTGGGTGGTGGCACACACCTGTAGTCCTAGCTACTTGGGAGGCTGAGGCACAAGAATCGCCTGAACCCAGAATGTGGAGGTTGCAGTGAGCTGAGATCATGCCACTGCACTCCAGCCTGGGTGAAAAAGTGAGACTCCATGTCAAAACAAAACAAAACAACAAAACAAAACTGCAAACCTCCAGATTTAAATTCTGCTTGGAAGATGGAGCTTTGGATATCACATGGACTCCTACCTTCTTGTTCCCTCTGGCCTCTGGACATTTGAAGTGATTATCCAATGAACAGGGAGAGGTCATGGGAGTGAACTGCAGGTTTTTATTAGGCATCCAAGGATGAGCTAAGTAATAAAATATAACTTGTCCCTGAGTAGAGGTCTCCTTGTGTTTGACATTTCTGTTTTGTTTCTAACCAGAAGCCCTCTGGGGTCATACACAGTCTCAGAAAATGCCATGAGCAATGTATATTTATGATGGTGGCTCCATAGTTTTAGGCAAATTCTACTTTAACAATACGCAATATGCAAAATTTCAAGGTAATTGCGATATTTTCACCACAAAAAGACTCTTCCCTTTAAAGAAGAGTTCGTCTTCAAGCTTCCTTTACATAGTAGCTTGCAGGATAAGGTAAGCATTTGTTTACAGAACAGTAATTGCTTCATAGGGTGGAGGGAGGCGTGGGCGGTTCAATGATTGCGCCAGCCCATGGGCAAACAAGGCTTAGTTACACAAAGACAGTCCAAGGTTGGGAGGGCCATGATGTGCATAATGAAGCAAAGAGTTGGGAACAGCAATCACTTCGCACTCTCCAGGCACAACTTGCAAATTTTCTTCTTTATAAGCTGGAATCTTCACATAGTAAGACAAAGCATGTGCTAAGAAAATCCGTTAAGAATTTCCGAATCATTTTGTTGAACACATTGAGCTACCCATTTGTCTCGATGATTATTCAAATTAGTCATAAAAGCAGTTTTTCATACCTTGGGGTTTCTTAACATCTGAGTTTCCTTCCCATGTTTCCTCTGTGATATGAATTTTTGTGAGAAGAGACTATTTTTCACTATAAAAGCTAACAGGACAATTACTCATTTTCCCAGGCTCCTTTCTGGTTAGAGAGCAGGCACATGATCTGGCCCAACCAATCAGAAGAACTCACTTCAGCCTCTGGGTGAAAAAATAATGATATAATGATGGCAGGGGAATCCCCCCCGCTTTTTTTTTTTTTTTTTTTTTGAGACAGGGTCTTGCTCTGTTACCCAGGCCAGTGGCACAACCATGGCTCACTGCAGCCTCAACATTCTGGCATTCAAAGGATCCTCCCACCTCAGCCTCCCAAGTAGCTGGGACTGTAGGCACATGCCACAATGCTCAGCTAATTTTTGTATTTTTGGTAGAGAGGAGGTCTCAGTATGTTGCCCAGGCTGGTCTCAAACTCCTGGGTTCAGGTGATCTTCCCACCTCGACCTCCCAAAGTGCTGGGATTACAGGCATGAACCACCATATCCAGCCAATGGTGGGGAATTCTTGCAGTGTTGTGGCAGAGGGCAGCAGCGTTGTGTGTGACTTTCAATTTAGACACCTGGGTGAGACTATGATCTAAGTCAATGTCATAATAAGCCACTTGGAGTGAAAGGGGGCAAGGCCTCCAAGAAGACAGCTAAACTGGTTTTAAAAAGAAAGAGAAATATTTTTATTGTGGACGTGGGGAGGAGTGAAGGCTGGGTAGAAGAAAGAAGAGACGGTATGGAGTGAAACCGTGTAGGGGCAAGGGCCTGTGAGAATTCCCTGCGAGGGCTTAAGAGCATGTTAAGAACAGGGGTATCGTAGAGGTTCCACGTAAAGTTGTTTTAAGTGCTATAGCGCAAATTACCCGCCTCCATTCCCTGCTTCTTCAGCTCCCTAAGATGTCTAAAATGTACTCCAGATTCATCGGTGCTTTATTTGAGTGGGGTTTGGGGGATGTTGAAACCAAGGAGAGGCTGAGTTTCATAAGTGGGTCATCTGAAGTCAGACAGAGGAGAGAGAAGAAAAACCAGGAGCCCAGAGCTAGAGGGGAACTGAAGAGCACTGAAGTCCATTGGACATTTGCAAACATCTCTGGGAGGGGATACTACAGAATAATGAATATGATTTGACAGGTTACAAGACCTTGTCTGGCCTCTGCACCCACTCAGGAGCAATGGAGGAAGCATTGGCTCCAGTCTGCGAGGCAAGAACAAGGCAGAGGGTGATGAACTCCGGAGATGGAAGTGTGGATGCAAGTCAAAGGTGACCTGGTAAAGGCAATGTGGCTTTATAGAGCAGGACAACGGGGTTCCAGGAGGCTTTAGTGTTCTTATTTTTAAACGGATATTTTGAGGTATAATTTACATGCCATAAACTTCGCCCCTTGTAAATGCACAGTTCAATGGTTTTTGAGTTGTACAATAATCATCATAATCCAGCTTTAGAACATTTCCATCCCCTCAGAATGCTCTCTTGTGCCCATTTACAGTCAATCCACATTCCCAGCCTCAGGCAAACACTGACCTGCTAGCTGTCTCTGTAAGTTTGCCTTTTCTAGATACGCCATACAAATGAAAGTGTTTTGGATCTGGCCTCTTTTGCTTAGCCTGATGTTTTGGAGGTTGGATGTAGCATGTATCAGTGCCTCACTCTTTTTTATTGCTGGATAGTGTTCCATTATATGTATACACCACATTTTTTTTTTATTAAACAGCTGACTATTAGATCGTTTCCACATTTTGATTATTATGCATAGTGCTGTTATAAACAATGGCAACTGTGCTTAACCTTCCAAGAAAGTGCCAAATTGTTTCCTAAAGTGGCACAGCGTTCCAATTTCTTCACATCCTCACCAACACCAAGTATGTTGTTGGTCTTTCTGATGAGAACCATTTTAGTGGATGTGTAGTGATAGCTTACTGTGATTTCAATCTGTACTTCCCTAATGACTAATGATGTGGAATATATTTTCATATACTTATTAACTATTCATGTATTTTCTTGGGTGAAATGTGTACTCAAATTTTTTACTCATTTAAAAAAGTAGATTGTTTGTTTTCCTATAATTGAGTTATAAGAGTTCTTTACGTATTCTGAATACAAGTGCTTTATATTACTTTTAAATGCTTATATTATTTGCTATATTTTTATTATTTGCAAATATTTTTTCCTAGTCTATGGCTTATGTTTCCCTTTCTTTCTTTTTCTTTCTTTCTTTATATATTTTTTAAGACAGGGTTTTGCTTTGTCACCCAGACTGGAGGGCAATGTGTAATCACAGCTCAGTGTAGCCTTGACCTCCTGGGCTTGAGTGATCCTCCCACCTCAGCCTCCCAAGTTGCTGGGATTACAACCACATGCTACCATGCCTGGCTTATTTGTTTATTTATTTAGTTAGTTTTTGTAGGGATGGGGTCTTGCTATGTTGCCTAGTTTGGTCTTGAACTCCTGGACTCAAGTGGTCCTCCCATCTTAGCCTCTCCTGGGATTACAGGCATGAGCCGCTGCACCTGGCTCATTTTCTTAAGGGTGCCTCTTGAAAAACATTTTTAAAACATTTATATGAAGTCCAATTTATCAATTTTTTCTTTTGTGGACTATCTTTTTGGTGCTGTATGTAAGACGTATTTGCCTAACACAATGTCAAAAAAGTTTTCTCTCATAAAAAGTTTTATAGTTTTAGCTCTTACATTTAGGTCTATGTTTCATTTTGAATTGATTTTTATATGTGATAAAATGTAAGGGTATAAGTTTATTGTTTTGTACTGATGGGCTTCAGGACATGCTACCCCAAAATATGATACCTTGAACATTTGAGAAAATAGCAGAAGGAGAAGGTCATTCTCACCTCCTTCCTTCTTCTCCCATGAAGCAGGTCATAAGACCCTCAATTCAGTGGTGCCCTCTCTCTACCTGGAAGAAAGGATGTTTTTATCTCTGAAGACAGAGAGAAGAATTTGAATAAATAGACCTTGCAAAGTTCCCCCCAGTTTATTATTAATCATTCAATTATACCCCTTTTGTCCAATCATACTTTTGCACAACTGTCTACTTTTCATCAATCTTAAGCATAGAAATTTGGGTCTTCATTTCTGAAGCCTCCTCTGTCACATGAAACTTATACTAAATAGATTTGTTATGATTTTCTATTATGAATCTGTCCTTATTTTGGGTAACTCAGCCATGAGCCCAGAATGAGCGAGAAAACATATTTCTTTTCAACCCCTGCAGTATATTGATATTCAGCAGTCCCAGCATTGCTTGCTGAACAAGCCATACTTCCCCTACTAAATTGATTTAGCACAAAGAGTATATGTCAAATATTAATTAACCAAAATGAAAGGATTAATTTTGGGGCTCCTGGTTCTGTTCCATTGATCTATGTGTCTATTCTTGTCATTACCATACTTTCTTGAATTCTGTAGATTTATAGTACATTTTGAAATTGCATAGTTTAAGTCTTCCAAATTTGTTCCTCTATTACAAAACAGTTTTGGCTATTTTATATCCTTTGAATTTCCATATACATTTTACCATCAGCTTGTCAGTTTTCTAAAGAAGCCTGATGGGAAATTCTTTGGGATTGAGTTGAATTTATAGATCTATTTGAAGAGAATATTGAGTCCTTTGATCCATGAGCATGAACAGTCTCTTCATTTATTTTGATATTCTTTAATTTATCTTGGCAATGTTTTACAGTTTTTAGTGATTGGCTTTTGCATGCCTTTTGTTAAATTTATTCTTAAGTATTTTACTCTTTTTGATGACACTGTGAATGGAATCATTTTTCTAATTTTATTTTTGAATTATTCATTACTAGCAGAGAGACATACAATTTATTTTGAAAAGATGGTCTTATATCCTGTACCTTTGCTAAATTCGTTCATTAGTTCTAGTAGTTTCTGTTTTTTTTTTCTTTCTTTCTTTCTTGGTAGATTCCACAGGCTTTTATAAAGGAACATGTTTTCTGAGAATAAAGTCAATTTTTCTCTCTTTGTTTCCTATCTGTGCACTGCTGATTTCTTTTTCTTGCCTTATTGCACTGTTTAGAACCTCCAGTATGATGTTAAGTAGGATTCATGACAGTTGACATTCTTGCTTTTTCTCCAATTGTGGGGGAACCATTTAGTCTTTCATCATTAATATTAAGCAAATGTCAGAGTTTTCATAGATGCCTTTATTCCAACCAAGACATTTCTCTACTATTCTTAGTTTATTGGAAAAATTTTATCATCAGTGGTGTTGGGTTTTATGAAATTTTTTTTTCTGCACTTATTGTGATTGTATGGTTTTTGATATTTATTCTGTTAATATGCTGTATTATATGCATTAACCAGTCTTGTATTCCTGGAGAAAATGCCACTTGGCCATGGTATATAATCCTTCTTACATGTTGTTGAATTCAGTTTGTTAATATTTAGAAAATTTTGCATCTAAGTTTATACAGGATATTGGTCTGCAGGTTTCCTTGTTTGTGATGTCTTCGCCCTTGACAGCAGGGTAATACTGCTCTCATAACAGGAGCTGAGAAATATCCTGTCCTCCATTTCTGGAGTTTATGTAAAACTGGGTATTGTTTCTTCTTAGCAAAATTGTCTGGGCCTGAGGTTTTTTGTTTTGTTTTGTTTTGGTTTTAATGTATGGTAGAGGGTATGATTTTTAACATTAATTCAATTTCTTTACTTGTTAGAGAGAGGCCTATTCAGATTTTCTGTTTTTTTTTTCCTGAGTTAATTTGGTAATCTGTGTTCATTTTCTTGGACTTAATCTGGAGAACCTTTGACTCTGTGCTGTATAGCTGCTTATGTCTCTGCTCAGTTTCTTAAAATATTATTTTTATGTTTTAGCCTAGCTTCCTAGGAGCTGCCCCCATTCCTACTCAGCTCAGTGGTCATCCAAGGATTGGGCAGCACATGTGCTCAAACACCTGTAGCCAATAAGGCTTCCATCTGCAGGTAGATGGGGGAATGCATAAGTGCAGGCAGTTTTCACACCAGACTGCCCTTTCCTTTCACTGAATTCTCTCAATTCTCCCCACATGTTTGAGCTCCTGGTCAGGGAGAGATGTGTGGAGAGCTGATCAAGCCCCTTGCAGTCTCTCATTTCTGGGATATTCTTGTTAAATTTCTGGCTAGGCCTCTGTTCTGTGGCTTGCCTTAGCTGGGATCTCATCCTAAGGCTAGGAGTGTTGCGGGCTCCCTGTTCACCGCTGGGCATGGGTTTGCTTCTGCCCCCAGTCAAGCCAGCCCCCTCTGGCAGTGAAGCTGTTAGTTTTCATGGGTAGCAAAAATGCCCCAGACTCCCTCTGTTCTTACCTGAAATTCAGAAGTTTATCATAAATGTACTATTCTCAATTTGTTGTTTGCCTCTGGCCAATTTCCAGAGCTCCAAAGTGGTTGTTTTTGACAGTTTTGTCTAGTTTTATAGTTGTTTTTGGAGAAAGGATTTATCAACTTCTTCACTCCTCTACAGCCAAAAGGTGTCTCAGTCTTTTAAAAACGCTGGGTGTGTGACCTGTCAGCTAAGCTTTTCCTTGTTTTCAAGGTGTCATTGTGCATTTTTAATAAAATTAAAAAAACAAACAAACAAAAAAAAAACTAGAATCGGGAGTTAGATTACCATGGAGAAAGAAGGCATTTGTCCTTTCTGACTCTTGTTTCCTGTGTCTCTTTATGTTTCCTTTGTTTTTAATTTTCACTGCCAAATGCCATGCTTTAGCTAATCAGGCTGTGGCTGGTATCCATTATATTAAAATTGCTCATCTGGCCACTGTTGCCCTCATTAGAGTGTGAATGCTTGAGGACTGTGTAGTGGGTTGAATGGTGGCCCTGAATATATCAGGTCCTAATCCCTGGAACCTCGAATGTTACCTTATATGGGAAAGATTTTGCAGATATGAGCACATTAAGAATCTCGAGACAAGGAAATTATTCTGGATTAGCCCTATGCACCTTAGATTCCATCATAAGTGTCCTTATAAAAGAGAGTCAGAGGGAGATTAGACACTCAGATGAGAGGCCAATGTGAGGAGGGAGGCACTCCAGATATTGGAGTGATGTGGCTATATGCCAAGGAATGCTGGCAGCTGCCAGAAGTTGAAAAAAGCAAAGTATGTATATTTCCCTATAGCCTCTGGAGGGTTGTGGCCTGTGACTCCTTGACTTCACCCACTGAAACAGGTTTCAGACTTCTGGCCTCCAGAACTGTGAAATAATATTTTTGTTGTTGAGCCACTAAGTTTGTGGTAATTGACTATAAAGGCTATAGGACGTTAATAAGGGTAGGGACCATCTCTTTTCATCCCAGTACCTTGCATAGACCCAGAATGGACTAGGGGTGCACTAAATGGTTACTGAATGAATGACTCCTCTGGCGGGAAATATTTGAACCTAGTCAATAAAACATAGATGAGGAGACTTGTGTCAATTCTTGGCTCTGCCTCTTAGTCATAGTGTGGTCTTGAAGAATTCACTTTACCTCTTAGGACCTCAATTTTCACTATTGTAAAATGAAATAATAATATCTACCCAAGGGTATCATTTGGTGAATTGAATGCGATGATGGATAGGAAAGTGTTTTATAAACAGAATGTCACTGTTTTTCTCCTCCATCCTGTCTGGCCCTTTCTGCTGCAGACCCTTCGAAGCTGAGAATAACAGGGAAACTATCACTGTATCTATGTCTAAGCCACAGTGTAGCAAGATGAGGAAGAGATTGATGGCTTCCTGATCTTGGTCTCATCATGATTTACGCAGAAGCAGATGCTTCCTTCCTCTCCTCTAGCCTTAGAAATTTTTGCCGGTCAGGGGTGAAGACCTACTCTAAGGCAGTCAAGATCTGCAGCCTTGTGAGCTGTAGATACCGGCTACCTTTCCTGTATTTTTCCATTCTCTCTTCTCTGTAGCTTTTCCACCAGGATATCATTATTACCTGTTTGCTTCTTGTCCTCTGGGTAGCGTACTTTTGGCCCAGGTGCCTCAAAGGACCTCATTCCTGTTCGGCATACCTGTTGTGAATACCTGGAAACAAATGTTCTCAAAGCAACTCCCTCTATCAAATTCCCAGGAAAATATAGTGTTCTATAATGTTCTAGGTAACTGAAAAACACCCTTTAGTGTGAAAAAAATCAGGATTATTTATTCTAATAGAAAATTTCCTACACATAAGACATTATAGACCTCTTATCCTTTGATTTAGGAATTTCACATCTGGGTTGCAAAGCTATACAAAGAATTCACAAAACAACTTTCTTTTTTTTTTTTTTTTGAGATAGTCTCGCTTTGTCGCCCAGGCTGGAGTACAGTGCCACAATCTTGGCTCACTGTAACCTCTGCGTCCCAGGTTCAAGCAATTTCTCCTGCCAAGTAGATGAGATTACATGCAAGTGCCACCACACTTAAATAATTTTTGTATTTTTAGTAGAAACGGCGTTTCACCATGTTGGCCAGGCTGGTCTCAAACTCCTCACCTCCAGTGATCCTCCCGCCTCAGCCTCCCAAAGTGCTGGGATTACAGGTGTGAGCCACCACGCCCAGCCATCACAAAATAACTTTTATTGCAACATTATCTGAATAAGCTCAAACTTTAAAATGACAGAAAAATCCAAAACAAGGGGCTAGTTTAATAAATTGTGGCAAGTAACTATGTATCCGTTTTGAAGACACTGGAACTTATGTTTAGGCTGCTCCATATACATGCAGAAAATACAACTTTAAGTGAGGAACCATCAGTGTAAAATGGTAGTATATGGAAACTATATTTTTTACCCAGAGTGCATTTTCCTCTTGTTTCTGGTAAACGAACCCTGGTTTTATTTAGTATAACCTCCCTCATGGGAGATGAGCCTATCCTGAGTAAAGCCTGACTTGCCTGAGCCTGACATGGTTGTTCTGTTTCTACTTTTCACTGATTGGTTTAGGGGTGGTCATGTAATCCAGTGGTGGCCAATGGCTATCTGAGGGGAAGTCTTATTCTGGGGGATTCTGGGAGAGGTTTCTCTGTTTCTGAAAGAGATGCTCAGAAAGATGAAGAAATCCTGCAGATGGATGGGGGTGATGCTTGCACAACAATACACAATGCGAGTGTACTTAATACTATTGAACTGTAGAGTTAAATTGGTCGACATAGTAAATTTTATGTTATGTGTATTTTTTTACAATGAAACACTGGAATCAAGAGCGATGCCCAGAAAGAGACTGGCTTCATGACTTTGTCTTCCTCTTTGTCTTCCTCCAGGGCAGGGGTAGTAAGTAATTGTGTCTAGATGTGGAAATATTTATGTACTGATACCATATCCCTGATAGTCGTCACTGTCCTTGGGTAATCTCATCAGCTTTCGAAGTTTCTGTGCATCTGTATGCAGATGTATACATATGCAGGGACTGCCGCACAGCCTTCTGGGCAGAGCTCCATATTAACATATCCAAGTGCTATCCTGACATGTTCTCTTAGCTGTCTTACCATAGGGATCTCAAAATTAAGACACCTTAAATGTATATTTTTGTATTTTGGAAAACTCAAACTTGTAGAACATTTTTCAGAAGCATACAATGAACACTTCTTTTTTTCTTTGAAACAGAGTCTCACTCTGTTGCCCAGGCTGTTGTGCAGTGGTGCAATCTCAGCTCACTGCAACTTCCACCTCCCAGGTTCAAGTGATTCTCTTGCCTCAGCCTCCTGAGTAGCTGGGACTACAGGCGTGTGCCACCACACCTGGCTAATTTTTGTATTTTTAGTAGACATGGGGTTTCACCATGCTGTCCAGGCTGGTCTTGAACTCCTGACCTCAAACGATCTGCCTGTCTTGGCCTCCCAAAGTCCTGGGATTACAGGTGTGTGCCACCATGCCCGGCTGTACAACGAGCTCTTGAATGCCTTTCCCAAAGACTCACCAGTTGTTAACTTTTTGTCTTAATACCAGTTGTTAACTTTTTGTCACACCAAAATTTGACCTTCTCTGATCCCTTCCTCCCTGAAATCCTCTCTTTTCCAGGTTCCCCATCTCAGTACTCAGCACTGTTACAAACCTTGTTGCTTTTGCTGGATAGCTGGGGGTTGTTTCTTGATGTCTCCATCTTCCTCTTCCCATGACACAAAACCAACTATCCAGTCCTGTGAATTTCATTTCTTTTTTCATCTGTTGCAATTCCCTTCTAACTATGTCCCTTGTGCCCTCTCTTTCACCCATTTTATTTCAAATAGCTAGTTTTAAGTTTGAAACACACTTGATCATATCGGTTTCTTGCTTAACATCCTCAGTGGTGTATCCTCAATGGCTCATTGGCTTCTGTCCTTAGTCTCTTTCATTAGGACCTGACTGGTCTGTTCTACACCCCATAGCACCCTATGTTTTTCCTTGTTTGTACTTCTCATCATTATAATCCTTGAGTAATTCGTGTGCACATTTGCTGATGACTATTCTCCCTATACATCTATGATGGTGGGGACTTCGATGGTATTTTTTCATTGCTGTATCCTCAGAACCTTTTCTGGGTTAGTTGCATCATAGGCATTCAGTACACATTCATCAAATAAATAAATACATGAATGAATTAATGCATCACCTCCAGTGAGCAGATTTTAATCTGCTATGAAATGAAAATCTGGAATACCAAGTTAGAGCTGCATGTCAATTAAAAGCATAAAAGCACTGACTGCCAACCCAAGGTGAGTATTTGCCTGTTAGTATTTGGATTGTGTACCTTTTACCTTCTTCAAGGTAGTGGAGGCAAGGAACCTAAACTTGGCTATCATGCAGATCTGGATGCTGGCTCTGGTCCTGGCCCTGGTGGCTCTTGGCCTCTTTGAACCTCAGTTTCCAAATCTGCAAGATGGGTATGGTAATATGTATCTCAAAGGGCTGTTGTGAGGCTTAAATCAGGTAGCTTGGCTTTCTTTCCATCACCTCTTTGCCTGGCAGCATAGTCAGGAGTGCTTAGTCCTCATTCTTCCCCTTTCCCCTAAAATTTGACCTGCTTGAAATCTGTGGATAGAAAAGCTTATTGTCACAGCCTCAGTCTTGCCTTTGAGTAGCAGCTGAGAGGTAGTCATGAGTGGGTAGACATTCCCTGTTTTTCATGTGCTTCCTGGGCCCATGGCATGGTCTGAAGACAGAATGGGAACAAAATGCACTTTCTAGTGCTTTGCATCATGATGCCATGTTGACCTCTATTCTGTGCCAATGATGGTAGAATTAGGATTTAGATGCTACTGTCTCTAAGGATTAATGTTTTCTTTGTTGGGAACAGGGTGGGGTGTGTGTGTGTGTGTGTGTGTGTGTGTGTGTGTGTGTCTGCATGTGTGTGTGTGTGTCTGTGTGTGATGGCCTTTTAAAAGCAAGGGAGAACCAGAGATCTATGTGCAGGGTATACTTGTCAGGGGCTCAGCCTTGAGCCCAGCTGAAGCTTTTGTCAAAGCCATAAAGCCATCTACATGCCACCATTTAGCGCAGAAAAGGTAAAGACTCATGAAATGACAGGGCCTTCTGAATGTCTTTCTGCACAGGCCCCGAGACTGCTTTCAAATGAATGTTGTTAGTACCCTTTCAAACAGCCTATCCGAAGGTTGCTGACTTATGACTATGAGTTCTGCCTTCCCTTCCCTGCTGAATATCACATGGTCTTCTCTTCCTCCTCTGCAATTCTCACAGTGTGTGTACATGTTTGTGGGGTCTCAGATTATATGTGCATAAGAGGAAGCCTGTGTCTTTGGATGTAATGAGGGGCTGGGGTATGGGTGCTTCTCAGACCCTAGTTGGGGACACTCCTTTTCTTCCTTTCTACAAAGCAGGTGAAAAAAAACAGAAGGAGGTTTCATATTCTGAGTTTATGGCCTTATTTTTCCACAATCTTTTATACTTTGGGAAATATTCCTGTCTTATGTGTTTTTCTGAGGGAGGGTGATGGACTCTAGAGCCAGAAACCTCTTACAGATGGGGGAAGCTTTCTGAAAAGAGGTAGGGAGGCCATGTAGGGACATGAAGTAGATGTTCTCAGAGGAAAAGAGGGCAGAGGGTGTACTTGCAAATACACCCTCAACCCCCATGAAGGTTTCATAATTTTATATTTTCCCCTTGGTTTATGAGGACAATCACAGGATATGTATGGTTTTAAAAATCAGCTTTATTGAGGAATAATTGTTTTGTAATAAAGTGTGTATTTTTAAGGGTACAACTTAAGATATGTGACCTATCTGTATACCTGTGGAAGCAGCACCACAATCAAAATAACATCCATCATCTCCCCAAATTTACCTTGTTTCTTTGCTCCTTTGCAATTCATCTCTCTCCTCATACCATACCCTGACAGACACCGATCTGCTTCCTGTCACTGTGGATTAGTTTGCATTTTCTAGAATTTTATATAAGTGGCATCATATGGCATGTGCCTTTTTTGGTCTGCCTTCTTTCACTCGGGGGAATTATTCTGAAGTTCATTTATATTGCTGCATGAATCAATAGATCATTCCTTTTATTTTTCCTATATGGCTGTAACATAGTTTGTTTGCTTATTCACCTGTTGATGGACATTTTTGTTATTTACGATTGTTGGCTATTCCAAAGCAATCTTCTATGAGCATTTGCCTACATAGCAGGCAAATGGTGGTGTTGAGGGGAGAAAAGAGACAGGAAGAGGTAGTGTGGCCTGCCCCATGTTCACAGTCCACTATGCTGGTCTGTGTGGTGAGCAGCAGTACAGTGGATGGTGGTTGATAGCAGAACTAAAAATAGCCCAGAGAAGCAGTTATACCAAGGACTCGTCTCAGAAACAGCAAAGACTCTTTACTCCCAGACAGACCTGGTGGAGGCAGGCTGACATTTGAAATGCAAATAAAACATGCCCATCGAAGGCACCCAATACCCCTGAATTCCCTTTCTGCTACATGTACTTTCTTAATTGCTTTGCTTGTAAGTTCTAGGTTATTTTCATAGCAATTGTGGTTTGTAAATAAATAACCTTTGGGTAAGAGAGGCTTTATTCTGTTATTCTTTAAAAATCTTAGCACATAAATAGAGCAATTGTCTTAGTCCATTCCTGCTGCTGTAACAACATACCTTAGATTGGATAATTTATACACAATAGAAATATATTGCCCACAGTTCTGAAGGCTGAGAATTCCAAGATCAAGGCACCAGCAGATTTGGCATCTGGTGAGGGAGCTCAGCTTCCAAGATGGCTCTATGCTGCTGTTTCCTCAAATGGTGGAAGGAGAAGAAGGGCAAAAAGGGGGCTCAGCACTCCCTGCAACCTCTTTTCTAAAGGCACTAACCCCATTCATGAAGGTGGAGTGCTCATGAGTTAATCACTTCCATAAAGGCCTCACCTCCTAATATTATCTAATTGGGTGTTGATTCCAACATATGAATTTTGAAGGAACACATACATTCAAACAATAACACTGATAAACACAGATCCTGCATTTGAGATGTCCTGAGGTATCCCTCTAACTCATAAGTCCTCTTTGGAGAGGAGGCTTTGTTGTATACAGGTATCCTAATATGTCTTACAGGACAAGCACTGTGCCTCCTTTATTCATTTCTTTTTCTTTATAATTGCATAATTTATTATTAGTTTTTGCAACTTTTATCTTAGATTCAGGGGGTACATTTTCAGGTTTGTTACCTGGCTGCATTGCATGATGCTAAAATTTGGGGTGTGAATGATCCCCTCACCCAGGTTCTGCATAGTATCCAGTAGTTTTTCAACTCTTGCATCCCTCCAGTAGTCCCCAGTGTCTATTGTTCCAGTCTTTTTTTTCTTTTTTTTGAGATGGAATCTCGCACTGTCACCCAGGCTGTAGTGCAGTGGCATGATCTCAGCTCACTGCAATCTCTACCTCCTGGGTTCAAGCAATTCTCCTGCCTCAGCCTGCTGAGTAGCTGGGACTACAGGCATGTGCCACCACGCCCAGCTAATTTTTTTGTATTTTTAGTAGAGATGGGGTTTCACCTTGTAGGCCAGGATGGTCTCGATCTCCTGACCTTGTGATCTGCCCGTCTCGGCCTCTCAAAGTGCTGGGATTACAGGCATGAGCCACTGCGTCCGGCCTATTGTTCCAGTCTTTATGTCCATGAGTGCCCAATATTTACCTCCCACTTATAAGGGAGAACATGCAGTATTTGGTTTTCTGTTTCTTTGTTAATTTACTTGAGATAAAAATCTCTAGCTCCACCCATGTTGCTGCAAAGGATGCTATCATTTTATGGCTGCATAATATTCCATGGTGAATATGCACCACATTTTCTTTATCCAGTCCATGGTTGATGGGCACCTTGTGTGCCTCCTTTTAGCTGTGTTATCAGCACCCCTTCCAAATAGCTCCTTTGATGGTTGCTAGCTTACGCTTGTGAGTTTTCTTCCTTATCAATTTCAGACCTACCCAAAAGGCTAAAGAACAATGAAACACAAGTGAATGGGGTTTCGTTTACATCTCCCAAGCCCCAGATAGTTGAGAATATCTGAAGGACTAACCAGATGATGTCCCTACTTGCATGTACTTGCTTAGGACTATGTGAATCAATGACCGCACAGTTCTTTATCACAGACTGACAGAGCAGGAGGGGGCTTTGCAGGCCATGTTCTCCAACGGTGTCTTTTTTTTTTTTTTGAGACAGAGTTCCACTCTTGTTGCCCAGGCTGGAGTGCAATGGTACAATCTCAGCTCACCAACAGTGTCCTTTTTAAGAGGAGGCAGGACATCTCAGAGAAGTGAAATGCCCCATCCAAAGTCACAGAGCTTGTTAGCAGCTAAGCTGCATGAGAAACTCAGCCATCCAGGCTCTCAGTCCACGGCTCTCTCCATCCCAACTCCCCCCAACCCCCAGCTCTCATTTAGTTTTTCTGCACTTAATATGCTTTCCTTGAATTGATTTTTCTCCTCTGCCTCATCCATTACCTTCAAGGTTATTTTTGGTGCTCTTCTCTGCTTCTTTCATTTTGCAGATTGATTTCCCAGGCTTTGCTGAGTTTGGTGGCACTTCCCACCCCAGGGTCTTCGGTTTCATTATTGCTTTGTTTCCTACCCACTTTATTGTCTTCCTAGGGCTTATAAAACAGACCAGCCCCCAATATCCCTTACCCTACCTTCCTCCCCTCCTGCTTCCTCCCAAATAGCCCCCAGGGTGCTGCTATTTCCCATCATGCACTATCCCCATCCCCCCTTCAGCCTATTCCCAGATTGCAAAATCTGCTCATTATGAGAACCCTCGGAGCTCATCCTTCAGTGGTAATTCAAGGCTGCACCAGCTACTGGGTAGTGACTACTGATACATCTTTCTGATGGCATGTCTTTTCTCCACTGGGTTTTCATTGTGTGGAGATGTGTCTATTTGGAATGATTCCTTCTCTTTCAACTATGTGGTGGGTGGGGCATCTGCCAGGTGCTTAGCAGGTGATGGTTGCTAGAGTAAGGAGGGTCTGCTACGTGTGGAGATGAAAAATGCTGAAGTGAGCATCATTTGGGGCACCAGAGTTCTAGTTCCAGGCACTGGAGTATTGTAGAAAAAAGGAGAGGGCTTTAGACAGGGTGAGACAAACCTCCTTTCAAAACCCAGCTTTAGCATTGACTGACTTTGTGATACAAGGAAGCCTGAGTTGCCTCGTCTGTAAAATGGGGATAGTACTAGCACTCAACAACTGTCAGATTGAAAGGCAGTCCTAAATATGGCAGAGTGTCTAAATTGCTTAGTTCAGAGCCAGACACTTTCTTCCGGAGTCAGAAGAGGATGAGCTTCAGTCCTGAGCTCACTGTATAGTAGCTGTAACCATGCACAAGCTAATGAATCTCTTTAAGCTTCAGTTTTCTTAACTGTAATATGAGAAGGCTGAATCATATCTAATAAATTGGTTTGATAATTATTACACAGGAGCATATAAAGTACTTAGCACGGTGCCCGGCATCAAGTAAGAACTTAATAAATATTAGCTATTTTTAGGTGTTCAATAAATGTTACTTTGTTTTCCTTTGTAAATTTGGCCTTTTTAAAAAAATTTTTTTACAAAAGATGATGCAGATCTTGAGGATCTTATAAACTTTGAGAAGTCTGAGAAGTTAAGCCTTTATTAGATACTTTTTAAAGTACTGAGTCTATTTACTGAGTGTATGATCTGCAGAGAGAAATAGCAACTTCTGCGGAATTCAAAACCTGATTGGGTGGCAAGCAACTAGGCAAATCATATCAAGACAATTTATTATCAGAGCCAAAATAATAAATAGAAAATTGAACAGCTGCTTCAAAAATTCCATTCTATAGGCATAAAAATGAATGAGACAAAGTCCCTGCTCTCTAGGAGTTTACAGTCTACAGAGGTAGTAGTATTAGTATACGATGATGATGATGATGATGGTGGTGGTGATGGTGGTGATGACAGCAGCACCTCAACACTAATAGCTAAGATGTATAGAGAGCTTACTACAAGGCAGATGCTGGCCAAGGGCTTTGCATGTGCTGTCTTATTTAATTCTTACCGGAGCCCTTTGGGATCAGTAATGTTATTCTCTTACGAGTGAAGAAAAGGAGGCTCAGAGAGTTAAGCAACCTGCTCAATACCACATAACTGCCGGCAGCAGAGTTAGATCTTAATGTCAGGTCTGATTCTGGTCAAAGACCTTGCACCCAGCTGCTACACTGCACTACCATTCCATTTCCAGTTACAACGGAGGAAATCATCACATAAATGCTGTGGCAGAGGAACAAAGTGCTATGAGGAAGGGGAGGGGACATCCTGATTCTGACAGGGGCGATTGCTGACGTCGTCACAGCTGAGGCGTCTTTGGGGCTGGGTCTTAAGGATAAGTAGTAGACCAATGGTCGGTGATGAATGAGAAGGGGCTCCAGACAGAGGAAACAACCTGATAGATAGAAAGAAGGCTCGAATCTCTAGGTGTGGTTGGGGACAAGAAACTAAGAGGAATGGTAGGAGGAGAGAATTCTTGCCAAGAGCTTTAGAGTCAAGAGAGATCAGAGTAGATTGAGGATCACTGGAGGCTGAACTTGTGAAAAGCATCAAAATGGCTAGGGAGCCTCCTATTACCTGTTTGGGTAACTTAAGTCATTTATTCCAGCATCTGTAGGAAAATATTTTGAAAATTTTGATTTTTGGAGTATTTTCACATGTTTGGCTGGGGAACCAGGAGAGCTGTGTTTTATGGAAAGGCCAGAACCATAATGGGCTCTGAAGTTGGACCATTGGGTTTGAATCCCATCTCTATCACTTTCTGGCTGTATGACTTTGGGCATGTTAGTTAACATCTCTGTGCCTCAGTTTCCTCCTCTGCACAATGGGTTATTGGGAGCTGCAAATACATTAATGTTTATAAAGCAGTTAGAACAGTCCCTAGTACAAAACAAGCACTCATAAAATGATTATTGGTCATGGTTCAAGTACTGGTTGGCCATATGACTTTCTCCATCTGGGCTTCAGATTCCTTGCCTATTAATTAAGAGATTAAATAATGATTTTTATGATCTCTTCCAGTCTAAAATGGTCCAAATGACTCCTTTGGTGATGAAGTCTAAGAACATAATATCTTTAATTTTCTTTTCCTTCATTTCTAGTAAAATGAAGAACTAGAGTAGTTCAGAGGTGCCGATCTATGCTGCACAGGATTCCTGTCCAATGGAGCGTTCTTGGAGCCGATAATATCATCAAGACTGATGGCCTCATTACTGGACAGCCTCCACGTTGTCAATGGAGATAGACAACAGGGCTCTTCTGGTTGGAATACCAAAGCAAATTGCTAATTCTGGTGACCGCATTACCTTCGCTTTTTTATTGGTCTTTTTTTTTTATGACCCAGAAGCTCTACCTTACTCAAGTGTTTTGATCATCATCACATGGTTTTGTCTTTGCTAAGTTTGTTGCCTGCTTGGCTAGCCATGGGGGCAGCAGTGGGTGATTCATCACTTACTACCTGTCAACGACCAGGTCGGTCTGTGCTCTTGCTAAGTATCTGGCATGCTTGTCAGCCAGGCCGTGTGGTTGCCGAGTGCTGTGTCCCAGGCACATCTTGTCCCTGAGAGGCTGCCTCCCAGGAGACACGTGCAGGATCAGTGTATCTAATTCATCCAATGGATATTTAGCTCATTAAGCAGCAATACATTCAAACAGAAAAATGAAACCGCACACATCATTAAAGCTAAATATGTTTCCTTTCTTTGTCTTTTATTTTCTGAAGGGAAATGCAAGTAGCTCTGCATAACGAGAGGCTCATTGCTGGAGCAGGGTGGGAAGCTGAAAGCATCAAGGCAAAGAGAGATAAAAGGATATTGGCTCCCAGCAATATCCCTCCTTGCAGGAAGTGAGTGGCGGTGAATCCATATTTCTACATAATAAGCTGTTCTGTCGGGGCGGGAGCACCCACCCCTTCATCAGTGCTGGGGAGAATGTCGGCAGAGCTGGCCTTGCCAGTGGGGACGAGGTATCTGTCCCTGCCAGCCTAGGGACAGCAGCTGCCGCTCCAGCGTGGTCTCTCTAGGTGGATTCCCCATGTCCTTTCTAAGCTGGGCTCAGACCACAGCGTGGGCCAATTGCCAAGAAGTGATTGTCTCTAGTGAATGGAGTGCCTCTTCTCTAGAGTGTTAAGTATATTAGGTGGCGCCAAGTTCATTTAGTCCTTGGTTTGTAGTTAAATCCTTTATGACCCAATAATCTTCTTGGGATTGTGAAATGGTTAAAAAAAGAATCCCAGACTTCTCATTCTCTTCCAGGCTTTTACTCGGATTTGTGTGTTTGACAGCCCAGCTAGTAGCTTATGAACTATAGCAGACATTTTTGTGTGCCTCCAACACATCTATTTCTTCCTTTATCCTGACCTCGATGTCCAGATTTGCTTTGGGGGAGCCATCTCCCGCTAGGATTAGCTTTGGCCTTAATTCTAGGGATGGGCTTTAACTGGCTTGAGCCAATTAGTATGTCCTGTTTCCAGGCATGTGACACAGTTCGAGCAAATGAGATACAAGGGGCCGAGGAGGGAATGGGGTGGGAGGGCTGGCATTCTCACACACAGGAGCTGGTGGATGGATGGCGTGCAATGAGGCTGGGAGGTGGGAATTGATGCAGCCCCTTTTTCTATCCTGAGGATGAGGGACATCCTGAGCATGAGGCTGGCACACAAAGGAGGCCAGAATAGAGAGAACCAGGGCTGGCTCCGCCATGACAAAGTGAACTTCTGCATAATAAGAGCTATCCAGACCACTTCTGGATCCTTCAGTTATGTAAGCCAACTAACTTGCTTCACTTTGGGCCAGTTTCTCTCTCAGTTTCAAAGGGAAGTCTGCATAATCCTATCCACCAAAGAAATGCAGAAAACTAACAGCCAAAGATACTTTATTTAGTCTCATCAACAAAGGAATGCTTTCTGTTTCAAAATGACAGATTCTGTAGGAGCTAATGTTTATAGAGAACATGTACCAGGCATGAGCTTATATGTTATAACTTGTTTAAGCCCCTAGATGACCCAGGGAGGTGCATACTGTTATAACTCTGTTGTACAGGTGAGGAAACAGAGGCACAGAGAGGTTAAGTAATTCTCTAAGTCACGGAATAAGTTAAGTGGCAGAGCCAGGACCCAATCTGACCGGATTTCTCATCACCGTCCGTAACTGTAGTATTCTACCACTCTATGATTTCCAGAAACAGAGCCAATGACTCTTCCCACTGGGGACTATCAACCATCCAGCCAATTTCATTGCCCAGAGCTTTTCAGCTTTTCTCAATTCCATCGCCTTTGCCCAAATGATAATAGTCTGTTGCAATCTTAAATTATCTGTCCTCCTCCTCCAAATCTGACACTCAGTTTCTGTAATGTGCATCTCCCCAGCTCTATCTAAGAAGTGTAACCAACCCACTTCCACCTGCTTCTCATCACCTGCCTTTCTACAATAGTCCCAAATGCAAAGTTCACCCACCCGAGGAAGCACTCAGCGGGATTAGATTTTGAAGGAATGAACATGTAACATTCCTTTAGGTTTAGATAAAAGTTTTGAAACCTTGTTTAGGCTGTGACATACTGGTCTTGCCCAGGTCCTGGGGGAGCAGGGAGCTGTGAAATGTTTTCTCATTGCCCTTCTCTATCCTCTGGTCAATTCTATCTTGCAGGCACATTCTTAGGCATATTCTCCAAATTCTCCATGCAGGGAGCCTCCAGATTTTCACATTCTGTCTCCTCACACTTTGATATTACTCAGGGCCCTGCTTCTTGGTGCTGTTCAAGCTCTCCTTGCTGTGTGACACAGTGGGAAGGATTTGAGATGGGAGCTGCCTGGCATGACCAGAAGCACTCAGAGATCAATGAAAAAGGGTGCATAATGACAAGCAGTGGACAAGTCGTCACAGCATCAATGCTCTAAGAGGTGACTGATACCTAAGCTTTCCAAATGCTACCAGTCTAGCACCTCTTGTTAAGTACACGAGAAGGATGTATTTATACATCTATAGGGGTAACTCCCACCCCCTCCACAGCCATTCTCTTCCCCTTCCTCATCAAGCAGTCATTGGCTTATCTGCTTAAATAAGCACATACACACGAGTAGACATTAAAGGGTAATGTTTACAAATCATATCAGAAAACCTTTAGGCTGGACCACATCAGGAAACCTTCAGTATGCCCCAGTTCCATTCACTTTGCAATGGAAGAATCTATTGATCCACTCACCTAGCCATTCATCTCGCAAAACTTTATTGAGTACCTACATGTGCCACTGCGTCAGGCACTGGGGATGCAAAGATGAGAAAACACATGCTTTCTGCCCTTAGAGCTTGCACTTTAGTGGAAGAGAGATGGAGTATTTCTGGATATTCAGGTAAGCATTTTGACAGAGTTAATCACAGGGTGTCACAGAAGCGAAGAGGAGGGGCAAGGCTTTGGGAGCCAGAAAAGCCTTCCTAGCAAAGGTGACAACTGGGATTAACTGCTGTGGATCACTGTGGCAGATACTAATTACTCCCTGGCACCTGTCCTCTTTCTTCCTTCTGGTAATAGAACCTACGAGGTTTTAGCTGGGAACAGTGGCCAAAGATCCATTTTCCAGCATCTGTTACGTCTAGATGTAGCCATGATACTAAATTCTAGTCAAAAGAGGATATGAGTGGAAGAGATGTTTGATTACAACTTTAACAAAGGTATTTTGCTCTCTGCTTCCTTGTTCCTGTGTGGATAAGGTGGAGGTGATCTGACTGACTATGTGGATAATACCCTAGAGAGTGATAGAGATGTAAGATATAAGGAAATGGGCCCCCTGGATGACTCTGTGGAGCAGAAGCACCTACCAGCCCTGGACCTTCCACCCATCTCTCACTGCAGCTGCCATATGTGGGTGCCACTTTGTAACAGCAGTTTAACAATGTACCTTTACAAAATAGCTGACCCCCTTCAGGCTCATATCTGCTGAGAAACACAACTGGATAAGATATTACAATGTCCTCTCCCCTTTGGTAAGTATGATCTATAAGTAGTTGGTGGTCATCCTACTTTGATATTCAGAAGGATCTGGAGGTAAATGAAGCATTAAATTCTGGTGAGAACTTTGAATCCCAATGAACCCACATGATATATAGTTAGTGTTTCCCGGCTAGGCCTTCTGTTAGGTCTCTATGTTGCTGGGTGCTTGGAGACAGTGGTTTATAGTGATGGGAGAGGTGGTAAAGGCTTGGTCTCAGCCTGTGATTTGAGCCACCTGTCTCTACCACCGTCTTCCTGCCCATCTCTTCCACTTGGGCTTGCCAATGCCCTTGGTAAACTTACATAGTATCTTCAACTTCTCCAATTCAAAGACGTATTCCTGTTCTTATTTCTGAGATTTTCTAAGACACAGTAGTCTTGAAGTTATATCCTACTCAGTTCCCTTGAATTATAATCTCAGATTGTGGATCCTTTCCAAGTGCCTCTGCATTTGGTTCATATTTTTAGGACTTGCCATTGGTCTCAGTATTACTCTCAGTCCTCCTGTTCAACTTAAACCAATGGGCTGGGTTAGTTTGACCCAGTATCTATCTTTCTGCTCTGGTTCTCACTCAGTGCTCTGTTGCCATCATCCCCAGAGGGAGTTTCATGGCTTGCTTTATAGTTGGAGCTGTATAACTGTCCTAATCCATCATGATGATTCTCCTTCTCCTTCTTTTTTCTCTTTGCCACATGACCAAGACCACATCTAAAAACCACTCTTTGGACTAAATATTAGTGAATGAAGAATGCCAAGGACAAAGAGATACCTTCACTTCCGATATCTGTCTGTCAGTGAATTAGAAGGCAGTTGGCTCTCTCTCCCCCAGAATATATCTACAGGCAATGATGCAGGTAAGGATAGCATCTCCAGAGGATTCCCTACTCCATGAAATCTGCCTATGTGAGCCCCAGCCCTTATGGACCAAAAAGGAAACAACTGCGGGAGTCATGGGAAATAATCTGTGGAACTAAAGATAGACTCTCAGACTCCCGCCCTCCTATGATTAGTGTCCCTAAGTCCTGCATGGCCTTAGCCCCCAGCCCAGTCGATCTCTCTCTCCCGTGCTCCTCAGCCACAGTACATACCCCTGTGATACCACTGCTCATACTATACTGTTGTGAGTAGTTGAGAATTGTGTCTCTCTCTCCTTCAAAGTTAATTATGTATCTTCGTGTCTCTAGGAACCAGTACAGCACCTGGCGCATAGGAAGAGCTCCGGATAAATGAATCCTCAGAAAGTGCAGCTGACTTTGGTTGCATATCCTTATGAGTGGCATCTGAACACCAAATCATAAAACAATCCAGTTTTGAAATTCTGGATGCGTGTGGCATTCCATTATTCATCATCACATGTGACACTGCAGTACGTGCAGTCAACTGCCTGTTACCTGTTGTTGCTCATTTTACTGGTCCTAAGAGTCTGAGACCTGCCTTTCCTTTTTCTACCTTTTGTTTGACAACAGGTCTTTAGCTAGCTCTTGACCCTGCCTGCTCAATGGCTTCTGGTTTCTTAGCTGAGGTTCTCCCTATTTCTGGCCAGATTCTATGAAGCCTCTCACTAGTCCCAGGCTCCCTTGGTCACAGGGTTTGGATAATATAGTGTGTGAACCAAATCGGGAGGCTAGCTGACTGACATTTGAGGAAGGTATCAGGATTAGGAATTTCAATTAAAAGACACTCTTCTACATGATCCTACCCATGCCTCATCTTTCTTTTTTCCTTTCTTTTTCCTTTTCCCTTTCTTTCTTTTTCTCTTTTCTTTTCTTTCTTTCTTTTTTTTCTTTCTGTCCTTCTTTTTCTTTCTCTCTCTCTCTCTCATTCTCTCTCTCTCTATATATATAACATTCTCAAATAAGTGCCTGGAAATTACCCCTACTATTGAGTCCATTACCCAGATACTTGGAACTTTATGCTGAATGCTCAGACACCGCCCCCCCGTAAGTATTTGGAAAAAGCTCACCATGGCATCTGTAGACACCCCCCCGTCACCCCCCCCAAATCATCGGATTCCTTGACTCAGGACTTTTCACAGTTTACAAGTACCAACAAGGCACTTCCTTTTCTGCTTAGGAAGAAAGTTTTCCCTTTAAATATTTTGTTTGCCTTCAAGCCCATTTGAATACAAAAATACAATGGAATTCCATTAAGATAATGTCTGGGGCATAAGACACCAGGATAAAAGACAGGAAATTGCTCTATTCTTTATGTGGAGCTCCAGGAGGAGCTGATAGTTCCTGGACAACTTTGGGAAGCAGACTGTTAAGAAAACAAGTGGGCCATATTTCATGCTGGCTTCCAGCTTCCCGTGGCTGTTTTTATTAGGAGCTCAAGGGATTGTTAGAGCAATAATACACCAGGCAGGTTTCTAATGCTTTCCTCCAAATGCTGAAGTTTCTAATTGTTCAACAGGAAAATTGTTCCTTGGGCTGAAAGTACACATTCTTAAGTCCCTTCAGGTAAGTTAGTGAAACGAGTGTAAGATCTTTGAGTGTGGGCTTTGATGTCAGGTAACTTATCCAAAGCAGGAAAGGTCTGTCCCTTTTTCTTGAAGGATGAATGATTTGGAACCTGGAGAGGGGACGAGATTAATGCTTAGCCACACAGGGAGACTCCAGATTTTTGGTCCTCCAGCTTTCCCCCATCTTTTGTGCCCAACTTATGTGGAGATGTGTAGAAAAGTTCTCTACTAGATCATTTTTCTTGGTTGCTGTTGGATTTGTTGGATACTGGAAAGTGAGTTCCAAATTTCTCTTCAAAGAATCAGTATGCCAGTATGTTCAGTTTCTGTGTTCTTTATTCTCCATTTTAAAGTTTAACTTCTTCATTCTCTTCTTCTCCTTACCCGTAGTTTCAGTAAACAACTTTCCTGCCAGCCCTAATCAGAAGTTCACATCTGTTCCCCTGGTCACCTGCTCCATCCTGAGTCACCCCTGGTTGCCTGCTCTGACCTGAGTCACCTTTAGTCACCTGTTTGTAACCATCTTTCCCACTGAAACTGCTCACCCCGCAGTTTAAAATGCCAGTTGGAACTAGCTTAGACTGTGCAGTCCAAGCCTAGCTAATAGGGGAATGATGCAGCAGTAGAGTCTACCTGCTTCAGGGATAAGAACCTCTTCCCCTCCCTTGTTCAGGTGTGCTCTTTCAGGTGTGCTCTCTGCTTCATCCACAAGATGCACCCTTCTATAGAAGTAAAAATTGCCTTGCTGAGAAAATTTATGTTTGAGTCTTATTTCTTTTGTGGTACTGAAAAATTTGCTTCTAACAGATTCAAGTCTTGAACATCATAAGGACCAGCTTGAGAAAGTTTCCTCAGGATAAAGCCAGAGAGAGTGTAGTTAGACTTAGGAAAGAACTTTTTGATATCAGGGCACTGGGATTCTGGGATGAGAGATTTAAGTAGGATATGGATTCTTAGCACTAACTGGATCGTATTTTTAAAAGAATGCTTAAATTTTTATTATTAATTAATTATTTTATTTTATTTTTTAGACAGAGTGTTGCTCCCTTACACAGACTGGAGTGCAGTGGTGCGATCTCAGCTTACTACAACATTTGCCTTGTGGGTTCAAGCCATTCTCCTGCCTCAGCCCCCCAACTAGCTGGGACTACAGGTGTGCACCACCACACTCAGCTAATTTTTGTATTTTTAGTGGATACAGGGTTTCTCCGTGTTGGCTAGGCTGGTCCCAAACTCCTGAGCTCAAGTGATCCACCCACATCAGTCTCCCAAAGTGATGGGATTATAGGCATGAACCACTGTGCCTGGCCTGGAAATATATATATATGTGTGTGTGTGTGTGTGTGTGTGTGTGTGTGTGTGTGTATACATATACATATACATATACATATATATATATATATATTTTTTAACTTAAAAATCTGGGTGAATTAAGAGACAATTATCAAAGTAAAGAAATAGGTGGAGAATTGGCAAAATGAAGTTTATTTTCCCAAAGGCTTTTAAAGGTGAGAAAATTATGCGCTGTCTTAGGGTAGGTTATGTAAACCAAAAATAAAATTCTAAGCCCCTTAACCATCTGAATGGATTCCTCCTCTTGGCAAAGGGCATGCCAAAGTTAACCTACAAAACTAATTCAGGCTATGATGGGAAGGAGGGGGTAGGACAGGCCTCATTACACCCTCCTCCCTTTTAGAATTACTGCTAGAATAGACTAAGTCTGATAAGAAACATTTACAATCTATTCTCTCTGAAGCCCCTGCTACCTGGAGGCTTCACCTGCAAGATAAAGCCTTGCTCTCCACAACCCCTTAACTTAACCCAGGTATTTCTTTCTATTGGTTCTAAGTCTTTAGACAATTAACTTAATTATCTCAATCAATTGCCAAACAGAAAATCTCTGAATCTACCTATGGCCTGGAAGCAGCTCCCCCACCTTCCAGCTGTCCCACATTTCTGTACAAAACCAATGCAGATCTTACATGTATTGATTGATGTCTAAAATGTAAAAAACCAAGTTGTGGCCTGACCACCTTGGGCACATGCTCTCAGGGTCTCCTGAGGGCTGTGTCATGGGCCATGGTCACTCATATTTGGCTCAGAATAAATCTCTTCAAATATTTTACAACATTTGACCCTTTTCATTGACAGTTATATGCCTCCAATGGTGGGGAGACTGGACCAGAGAGCTGGACAGATCTCATCCAGGACTAAGATGCTCAGACCAGCAGGCTTCTAGACATATCAGGTGGCTCTTCCCTAGTTCTCAAGAGTGAAGACTCAAAGATAGGAATGACAGAGACACTACTAGAGAGAAGCATAGGAGCTCATCAATAGATGTCCCCTCTATTGTACTCCCCAGCAAGGGTAGTTCCCAGAAGAATATTATTGGCCAAATGAGTAAATAAATCAGGCATCAAAGCACAATGGAAAGGAGAGATGATGGCAGTGGTTGAGGAGGCAAAGACCACCTCCATGTTCTCTCCTCTGTATTCTAGATGGTAGAAGATAGTAACAAGCAATGTATCCAGGGTTGGAGATTCTGAAATGGATCAGTCTTTCAGGTTAAACAAAAATTAGCTTCTTTAAGCATGAAAACATTTTGTTTTGGTTCCTTTGATCTGAAAACGTTTTAACCATATTATATACTTCTAAAACACAGTTTAATGAAAGAAAAATTATGTTTCTCTCTGCTTCAGAACAATTATTATAAAATATAGTAATTTCTATATTATAAAATATAGTAATATATAATATATATTATTATAAAATATAGTAATTTCATGATACATTTTTCCAGAATACTTTATAATTATGATGTAACTTTTCATATATTATCTCATTTAATCCTAACCACAACTTTATAAAATAAATTATATCTATTTGTATATATGTATACACACGTGTGTGTGCGTGTATATATATATGTATATATATGTGTGTGTGTATATATGTACATATATATATGTACATACATATATATATGTACATATATATACACACACACACACATATACACATACATATACGTCTCAAACAGGTAAAGAAAGGCTGAGGGTTAAAAAAATAAGAAGCCATGTGTTTTACGGTCCCACAGCTAGTAATAGTCAACACCAGGTGTCAAATTGAAGTTTTTTGATTGCAAATTCATTGCTGAGCTTGCAGAGTGAAGCTCTCTTGACTTCCTCTCAGGGTACAGTTAATGTCAGGAGCAGGAATCTGCTTGAAACGTGGGCACTGTGGACTGGAGACTGGGGAGTGCTGGGCATAAGCAACAAGTTAGCAAATAAGGAGAAAAGGTCAGATTAGTTTAGGAAAAGAGACTGGCGGGGGGCCTGGGCCCCAGAGGAGGGATGCCGCCAACAGTTGTTCGCAATACCTAAGTGGGTATGCAAAGTTGGCGGGATGCTTTCTGGCATTGCCAACTCAGGAGGGCCTAAGCAGTGGGTAGGACCTGGCGGAAGGAAGCACTTGGCAAAGACAGGTGCTAGGGATAGCCTCAGTGCCTTAGAAAAGGACACGGCTAGAGACAGGACTGCAGTGCAAGGAGCAGGGTCCAGCCCCAAAGAGCACAGACTGGGGTGGACAAAGCTCAGTGTGTGGGCTTAGGCCAGACAGGCTGTGGTTCAGGGCAGGGAGCTAGGCCAACCCAAGGGAGGAGACCATGGGGAACAGGGCAGTGGGTAGGGGTGCTGACCTGGTCTGTGTAGCTGGGCCTCAGGCCCTGCAGGTTACACAGCATGCAAGTACCAGGACACAGACCATCATGGGATTCTTATTAAGCCCACCCTCTGAGTTTCCAGTGACCCCTAGAGCTGCAGGAAGAGGTTCTTGGAGGTACAGGCAGGAACTCCAGCAGACACTGTGATCATCATGAGTAATCTTTGTATGGACCCTCTGGAGACAGCAGATAATCAAAAGACACAATGAGCACTGTCTGGAGATGGGGTGGCAGAGAGTCTCAGCTGTGGACTCTAGATTCTCACTCATTAGCTGTGTCCCTGAACAGAGGTACATGAGTGGAATGACATTGTCATAGTAATAGCACCCATACTTCCCATACAAGGGTTAATTGAAGGAGCGATGTGAAACCATATTAAAAAGTATACCAGGAAGCCCATATTTCACTCTTGAAAAGGAAGCATAGTCAGTTCCCTGATATCTACTTAGCCTCGAGGATGGAGAGTGAAGAATTTGGATTTTGCAATAATTTCGATAAAGCAGCTAAGGTATTGTGGATCTGCAATGTGCCAGGCATTATGGTAAGTGTTACAGGAACACAAGATGAGTAACAGCTTGGGTTTTAGGGGCCAGGGTGGGCAGCTAACATCTAGTTAGGGAGACAAATTCACAAACAGTAACAATGCAAAATACAAGGCAGAATCGAATATGCACTGAAATGGGGTATATGCATGGAGCAGCTGCAGGGATTCAGAGCTGGGAATGACTCATGTGGACTAGGGAGGTCAGGGAGGGATTCATGGAGCAGCTGGTGTCTGAACTAGGCCACGGAGCAGAGTTATAATTGAGGGTAATAGCAGACTCCAGCCAGGACACCAAAAGCTGTGGGTATGGGTCTTAAAGCAATGGATAAGGCTCTAAACGAATGCTTTGAAACCGAATCTGCACTTCTAAAGCATCAAGGAAGCATTTAATTGGCCTGTGACAGATCTCATTTAGTCCCCTGTTTCAGGAGCCCTGGGAATGGGCCTTGGGTGTTTGCATGGTGATGAAGCACTGCAGGTGATTCTGATAAGCGTTTTTGGTTAAGAGCCAAATATCCTAAACCATTTCCACGCTTTAGCAGGCTTAAGAAATCTCCTGGAGATTCCTGGACCTTTCCCCCCAAACATTCTGATTCAGGGGCCTGGACGGAGGCCTGAGGTTCTGCGTTTCTAATACATTCTTAAGTGATAACGATGCTGTGAGTCTGTGGATCACTGCGATCACTAAAGCCATCACCTACTCTTTAGTTCTTCCTGGGATAGTGGGACCCAGAGCTAAGAGGTGTCCTTAATTGGAAATGCTTTTGAAAACAAATGCATGCTTCTCTATCCTGGACCTTTCAGAAATCACACACACCCAATCGCCTTGAAACTACCTGACCATACAGGTGAAATAAGGACATGGCAGAGGAGTTCGTAGCATTCACCTGTGGTCTCTGTACTTGCTTCTACCTGACTCTGCTTCCCCTGTGGCCCCTGCTTCTCAGTTATGATTCCACATCAGATCTGTATAATTCTCCTGAATCTTGTACATCATTAACGCTGCCTAGGGATTTTCAGGAACATATTCTGGATCTTTTTATCTTCTCCCTCTGAGGCTAACCCCTGGCCAGTCCACCTGCACTCAGCGAAGATATGGTTTAGTCACACCAGGCCAGGTAGCTCGGGGAACAATAGAGATCTGAGCATGTTCTGTGTAATTCTCTCCAATACTCACTCTGGAGGGATTTAGAAAATGTCTTTGACTCACATTTGTCTTCTACATGTTTTTGGTGAGCTTCATTTTTGAAAAAAAAAATATTGCTCACTGGAGCAATTTGTGTTCCTTAGTGTGAGAGAACTCTTCTAAGACCTTTTTGTATTAGGAGAAATTACCTAGCTGGGATTGTTGAGCTCACTGACCGGCCACGGGACTTGGTCATTTGAATGGGTTAGCTGTTGACAGATGACACCTGCTTTTCAGAAACTCAGCAACACGAGCCTTGTATTGTGGGTTTTCATTTATTCTTTCTTTTCTTCTTTATTTAAGTCAGATCATTTGTGCTAGAAATAGTAAGAGGTGAGACGCTGGAAATGAAGAGATAAATTGCATTTGATCACCTGAACTGAAATTGCTCAGAGTGATTGGCAGAGGAGACACACATACTGTAAATAGCTATACTATGTTGTTAGATAGGTACAAAGTACAATGACAGTGCAGAGAGCAGAGTCATCATTTTTGGCTACTGGAAGAAAGGAAGCTTTACAGAAGGAGACAGTGCCTTCTCTCCACAGGAATGGTCAGACTTTGCAAGAATAACAATATCTAAATATACACAAGAAATATGTGTTAATTAGGAGGATGCAAATATGTCACATCTCTTATTTAACCATGATGAAGATTTTGTTATATTAATAATATTAACAACAGATATTTTTGAATAGTTTCTGTATGCCAACCACTGTGTTAAACCATGTATATGAATTATCTAATTTAATGAAACATTCTCAACAAGTGTATAAAGTGATAGCATTTCCCCATTTTATAAATGAGGAAACAGAGGCTTAGAAAGATTAAGCAACTCGCTCAAGATCTTATAGAGCTGGAATTTGAATCCAAGAATTTACACCAGGAACTTTTTTTTTTTCTTTTTTTAAATACAGAGTTTCACTCTTGTCATCCAGACTGGAGTGCAGTAGCGTGATCTCGGCTCACTGCAACCTCCGCCTCCTGGGTTCAAGCAATTCTCCCAACTCAGCCGCCCAAGCAGCTGGGATTACAGGCGCTCACCACCGTGTCTGGCTAATTTTTGCATTTTTAGTAGAGATGGGGTTACAGCACGTTGGCCAAGCTGGTCTCAAACTCCTGACCTCAGGTGATCCACCCACCTGGGCCTCCCAAAGTGCTGGGATTACAGGTATGAGACACCACGCCTAGCCACACCAGGGACTTTTAATGGGGACTGCTTGCCAAACACCCACCATGCACTGGGCACATTGTATAAGTTATTTTAATCTTTAAAACGAGTAGGCATTATGGCACCATCTTACAGAGGAGGATGCACATACTAAGAGGTGAGTCTTGCAATTTTATACAGCCATTAAATGAAAGAGCTAGGAACAGAAACAAGGTCTGTCTGAATGCTAAAACTCATCTTCCTTTGTCCTCACCAGATTCTTGCCTCTTTTTTTTTTTTTTTTTTTTTTTTTTTTTTTTTTTTAGATAGAGTCTCGCTCTGTTGCCATGCTGGAATGCAGTGGTGCAATCTTGGCTCACTGCAACCTCCACCTCCCAGGTTGAAGCGAATCTCCTGCTTCAGCCTCCCGAGTAGCTGGGATTACAGGTGTGTGCCACCATGCCCTGGTAATTTTTGGATTTTTAGTAGAGATGGGGTTTCACTATGTTGGCCAGGATGGTCTTGATCTTTCGACCTAATGATCCGCCCACCTTGGCCTCCCAAAGTGCTGGGATTACAGGTGTGAGCCACGGCACCGGGCCAATTCTTGCCTTTTAATGGGATCCTTTGATCTCTTCACTCAAAGTGGGAATGATAACCATGGGTGATCCAGACAGGCTGCCTGGGGAGAGCCTACAGAATACCTTGGTAATGGAATGATTATTCCACATTGGCTTCTGGCTGGAGGTGCTTGCCTAGAGAAGGAAGGAAACAAGAAAACATGGCACACATAGGGGCCAGGAAGGAGGTGGGTGTTGAAGCCACTCTGGTATCTGACAAGAGATGAGTTTGGTGTGGTAGTGGGGTTTGTCTGGGTGTTCGGAGTCCAGGAATTCTGGGCACTAATCTTGAGAATTCTGGCCTCAAAACTGTGGTAATCTTGGGCTGCTTGCTATACTTTTCAAATACAGCAAATGAGCTCAGTTTTCTCAACTGTAAAATGGGAATACTAATAGCTTCCTGGTAGGGTTGCCATGATGAGTAGATGAGTCATCCTGGAGCAGAGTCTGGCCATGGGCATGCAATAATCAATAAGCACTGTCTTGCTGTGGCTGTTTACTTTGGCTTCTGCTGGCTTTGATCAGGCTGTAAAGAAAAAGAGGCTGATTTCTTGAGTAGGAAGGATCTGATTCTAGCCAAGGAGGCCCTGAGGCAGGGACTGGCATGGGGGACTATGGCGTAATATCCATCTGTTTGGTTCCTTCTCCAGGCCAGAATGTTGGTTTCCAGAGCCTTCATCCAGGCACTAAATCCACCTAATTGGTTTGAAAAGCACTGGGTGGATAAACATCCCATCAGCCTACCACTGTAATAATGCCAGTGACATTTATGCCCGAGATAAAGGATGCAGAATGAATGGAGATCAGACTCCAGGTACCCTACTACAAATGACAGCCTAGACAAGGCACCCCCTGAACCCAGAAATGCCAGCATCTGGCAGGTGGGGACTTGGGGATGCATTGGGCAGGGATGGGTGCCACGCAGGGTTCTGGACACTTAATGAAGAGCTTGCAGGCTGACTTAGGAAGCAGGTCAGATTTGCCCATGACATGGAGAGGTGGAATCAACACGAGAACACTGTGCTGGGCAAGTTATGGAATCTCTCTGAAACTCTGGTTCCTGCCTATGAGATGAGCAGCACCTCATGATGTTCTGGACATGAATGGGAAAAATAAAAGAGGAACCTAGCTCTGTTCCTACCAGGCTCCAGGTGTTCCAGGAATGTGAGGCTGTTTTATCCTTTCATATTTTTTCTTTCTCCAGATCTTCTTCCTCTTGAAACCAGCATTTTCTTTCCTCTAAAGACCCTGAGACCTGTCCACACCCATGAGGGCACCCCCTTATTCATTAATACCATTTTAAAATTTATTCATCGATTATGTTTTGGTCAGTCAAAATGTGCCAGATTTCTAGCCAGTATACAAAGATGAATCAGCTCTCTCCTGTGCCCTTGAGTTGTTCAGAGGTTAATGGAGGACAGGACATTGAGACAACAGAGTCCCAACAAGAAACATATGGCATCCTGGACATGGTGGTTTATGCCTGTAATCCCAGCACTTTGGGATGCCAAGGTGGGTGGATCACCTGAGGTCAGGAGTTCAAGACCAGCCTGGAAAACATGGTGAAACCCCATCTCTACTAAAAATACAAAAATTAGCTGGGTGTGGTGGTGCACACCTGTAGTCTCGTTATTTGGGAGGCTGAGGCAGGAGAATGGCTGGAACCCGGGAGGTGGAGGTTGCAATGAGCTGAGATTGTACCACTGCACTCCAGCATGGATCACAGAGCAAGACTCCGTCTCAAAAAAAGAAAAAAGAAACAGATGGCACACTCAGAGTAAGGTAATTTAAGGAGTGCCTCTTTACAAAAGGTCTAGTAAGAAAGGAATGGGTGCAGCCAGCAACAGCATAGCTGTCACCACCTCAAAAGACAAAGGGCACAAGGGGGAAGGGAAGAGAACTGATCCTGGAACCCAGCAACAGAGGGCTGTGCCCAGAGGCCACCTTGAGAGAGGCAGGAACACAGCCAGCTCAAGGTAACCTCCCAAGGAGGGAGCCTGACTTTGCCCTATCTTCCCTCCAACCTTTTTGGGTACTCCCTGTTGTCTGGCTTGACCAGAAGCTCAAGGGCCAGGGAGCCTGTTGATCTAGTCCACAAAGGCCAGCGTCCTAGGGCAGAGGGCAGAGTGACAGAGGGTGGGGGGTGAGTTTGGAGGGACAAATGCAGGATGCACAGTGTGTGCAGGTGTAACTAATTATGACGGCTTGTGACTTTAGAATGGTTAGAGGTAGGAACAGAACTAGGGAGCCCTAGCAGGAAGTGAGTACTTCCGCTGTGTTTTTCTATCTTACTTGATTGCACTACATTCCCCAATTCAAAGGGCTGGAGTTGATTGTCCTGCCTTCAGGGCTGTCCACCTCCAGTCCTCTCCAGGATCATTTTCTGTTACTCTCCTCTCTTTGTCTTCCACATCCACCAATGCTAGGAAGTGCACATTGTCAAAAATACTCAACACCCTCTTTTTCTGGGCCTTTGAATCTGCTATCTTTCATTCCCACTCCCCAACCCAGCCTGAGACACTCTTTTCACTCCTCTTTGCCTGGCCAACTCTCTGCTGACCTTCGAAAAGTCATAACCTACCTAAATGTTCAGAAACTTACAGAGAATAAAAATTAGACACTCACAGCCCCACCAGTATTTAACAAATGTTGAAATTTTACCATATTTGTTTCAGGTCTTTTTCTTCAAAATAATAGAAATAAAGTATTGCAGATACAATGGAATCATATGTTATACTTCTTTTTTTTTTTTTTTTTTTTTT